>NW_017308039.1:67011-75374 GCF_000935625.1 Nanorana parkeri
GGGGGGGGATAAAGGAGGGGGGGGGGGGAGGAGATGGGGAGGAAAAATTTGTGAGATGGGGCGAATGAGAGAGAGAGTGAAGGAGAGTGAGCAAGGGAGACACCGAGGGGCATATATCAAGACTGGAGCAGTTGTCTGTGGCATCCAATCCGCTTCTCTCTTTCATTTTCAAAGCTTAACTAACAAACTGAAGCAAGAAGGTGATTGGTTGCCATGTGCAACTGCTCCAGATTCTGTCTGCTCCAGTTTTCATCATTTCCCCCAGGATGAGAGGCAGGGAGAGAGGGAAGGAGAGTGAAACCAATATGGTTTTATTTTCTTTGTACTTATACATGTTTCCACCATAAATGTTCTACATTGCAGAGTTCTATGTCTGTAACAATCAGCGTTCTTATCATGGTTATGATGTGAGACGAGTGAGGTTGTTGTGCTGAAGATGAGATGAGGTAAATCCAGACATGTGTGTCCTCAGGCTCCCCTCCCCCTGTCACAGCAGCAGGAAGGAGGAAGCCGTATTACCTCGTCTTCTCCTCACAGAGAGAAGCTCCCATGAACACACTCTCCCCCCTCCCCCTGTGCATTGGATTCTGGGACTTTTAGTCTCCTATCAGGACACTAAACCACAGTCTCCGATGACCTGGAAGCCGGAAGGAGAAGTTCTGCAGCTGCATTTGTAAGAAGAGCCAGAACATGCAGGAGATCTGAACACCGAGGTACGTACATATGTCAGATAAATAAATATGGACATGAATATTAGATATAAGAGCTGCTGCAATGAGGTGTAGACTGAGGGGGGTAACCAAACTTTAGCCTTCCAGCTTTTGTAGAACTACAAGTCCCATGAGGCATTGCAAGACTCAGCCAACCACAGGCATCACCCCCAAAGGCAGAGTGTGTTGTGGGATTTGTAGTTCCACCACAGCCGGAGGGCCGAGGTTTGACTTCCCCTGGTTTAGAGTAATAAAAGGTGAAGTAATCCTTTAACCTCCATCATAAACATTTGTTGTTTACTGTAATTTCTCCTGCTAGAAGACCTGTGAGTGCTCGACCTCCACTTGTGTGTTTTCATGTGTATATATATATATATATATATAGTGTATGTATATATATAGTGTATGTATATATATATAGTGTATGTATGTATATATACATATATTTCCTCACACAAGCATGGCAGCATACACATGGGCATAGCTCTGCCGCTCACCAAATCACAGGCCTGGTTATATTATACATGATAACAGCCCCAGAGAGGCAGAAATTTCTCCGTTTTGTCCTCACTGCCGGCTCTGCCGTTACTATGATTTATTATTTTACCCTCACCTTGCCGGTTTCCTCTTGTCTGTCGCACAGGTTCAGCCTCTCCTGTAGATCCCTCCGTTCAGGTTGCTAAACACACCTTAGGAGGGAAGCCTCCCCTACATCTACAAAGTTTGGGGTGCAGAATCTGGTTTCTTGGGGTCCCCTCCTGTTCAGATGTCTCCTCCATCATGGTGGCAAAGACGCTTCCTGGCCTTGTGACTCTGGTGGGACTATGATTGAGCCTCATCATCAGAAAACTGCGCGTATTTTGTTGCTGCACCATGTAGTTCCACACAGCTGTGAATTCCTAAAGTCACAATCCCCCCTCCCCCCAATTCTGCTTTAAGGATTTACGTCAAATGATACCTCTTGATCCGATCATCTTCTTCTTTCCAGTAGTTTTCAGGAGTCCCTCCAGTGCTGGTGCCGCTCCCTGATCCAGCTCTGACTGCTGTGTCCCACTGTGTCTGTCTGACGTGCACGCTCCCGGCTGTGCGCATTGACTTACACTGAGCCTCTCCTCAGATCTCTACAGCGCATGTACCCGCCCCATGATCCTGCAGGGCTGCTCGAGAATCTTCCGATCTTTAGATGAGAACAAGCGGCGGAGACACAGGTAACTTTTTACCCATTTGATAATTTTTTTTTATGATTTTGAAAATATCTACTGTTGGCAAGCATATGTGAAAACAAAAGTGACAGCAAACCTCCGACCCAAACGTCCTGGTTCTGGGGAAGGAGATTGAGGGCAAAGGAGACATAGGCTTCTTCTGCCATTAATCAACCTGTGGGGCAAAGAGGCGGGGTATTGCCCGCTGCGGGGCTGTGTATGTCTATGGGCGCACACAGCCACTGCGGGAACACGCATGTACGGGTGCCTCCATATCAGCTGCTTAACTGCTGACAGCGCCCGTGCAGGGAGTGGGGGGAAAGAGGATGAGAGGATCCACTAGAAAATGAGAAATTGGAAAAAAAAACAAAGGTTTCCCTGTTCTTACTTTTCTTGTAATCCTTGTTTCTAGTTGCCAGTGATGTCACATCCTCCTATGTACAGATCAGTCCTTCCTGCAGCCAGAGGGAGGGTCTAGATAACCAGTGTGTGACATATCCTGGCAGAGAAAGCTGACTACATATCCCATGAGGCATTGTGATATAGAGGAAGTGGTAGGAGTGTATAGGCAGAGCACCACTTGATTTCTGTGACCAACTGATACAGAGTGCATTTACTGTTGTGTGCTGCACAGTCCCCCAGACATAGCCCCTGCCATTCTCCCCTCCACCTGCCCGCTGCCTGAATGTGGTGCATGCATTGTATGAGGCTACAGGAGCTACTACAGTGCATATGCCGGCTGCTAATAGCAGAGCTGCCTGCACGCCGGCTCCCAAGCCCTCTGCGCATGCCCCGGTCTCCCCAGCTTCCCTGCACTCGGCAACAGACTGATTCCACCCCCCATGGGGTTGTGCAGCCGATGCCTCCCCTTGACAAATGAGCAAGGATGACTATAAGAGAGGGGCGGCATTCTATCTGGCCTGGCACAATGACTGCAGCATTACCATGGACACTCCCATGAGCAGCATTATCCCCATGCACAGATTAACCGCTCATATTTCCCAAGTCATCTTCCAGGGCAGCACCTGAGAGAGAGAGAGAATCCACCCACCCAAACGCATCATCCACAATTAAAATAAAAGGGGCGGTACAGCCCCACCACCTCAGTTTATTGTGTTTCCTCCGGCCCAACAGGAGCATCGTAACCGTTTGTTATTTTCTCTATAGGCCTGCGTGCTAATTACAGGGGCCTCCCAGTGTGTGCTCCCCCATGAAGCAGGGACATTGGACCTGGGGGGTTGCATGCCTGGGCTTGTCCTAGGATTAACCACCAGGTTATCCTATTATGGGACCCTCCCTTCCCATCTATCCCTGAGGTTTCTTATCCGCCTTGAGGAAAAGCAACTATCCCCGGGTGCATATCGGCTCTAGCACAGCTTTCCCTTACTCACATTTGGTTCGGCTCAGAGTTCTCCTCTGCCTTGCCTTGAATGGGGCGATTTGCCATCCATGCTCCCTATGTATGCTGCCATGTTGTGGATATTCATATCCTGTAGCATCCAGGGCCTCCTTGAATGGACAGCTTTGACAGGGCCGGCCTTACGCGCGATTTGCATTTTGCGCGATATCGCGCAAATGCTTGCATTGAGCAAGCTCGAATCGCGGCAAAATCCGCTCCAAAAAGGGTCCTGCTGTAGCGACACACGACCCGCGACAGCAGGACCCTTTGCCCCATTGCAAAGCATTGAAGAGCGATATTGCGCGGTAAATAGCTGCGATATCGCGGGAAAACAGTTATAAATCTGCGGTTACTGTTACGCAGGAGTATTGGGGATTTTCCCCAATTGCACGCTTTTGTCAACCTCCTTTTTGTGTGGAACATATACACTGAGTGGCCAGATTATTATGACCACCCCATCAGTACTTCGTTGGGCCACCTTTTGCCTTCAACTGCGGCGATTCTTCTTGGCATTGACTCCACGAGATGTTGAAAGGTGATGCGAGGAATCTGACACCATGCCTGATGAATAGCACTGTCCAGTTCTGTAAGATTTGATGGTTGTGGAACCAGCTGCTTGATGGCTCTTTCAACTTCGTCCCACAAATGCTGCAATTGGATTGAGATCTGCTGATTGTGGGGGCCACCTAAGCAAGGTAAATTCTCACTCATGTTCTTGAAACCACTCCTGCACAATACGAGCACCGGCGCATTGTCTTGTAGAAGAAGCCATGATAGGATGAACTTGATCAGCAGCTATTCAGACGTTGTTCCACACAAATTAAAGGGCCCAAATCATGCCAGGAAAACATGCCCCAAACCATAACACTGCCCCCACCAGCTTGAAGGGTTGTACTCATGCATGTGGGGTGCATGCTTTCATGCTGTTCCCGCCAAATTCTCACTCTGCGATCTGCATGATGCAACTGGAAACGTGATTCATCGGACCACATGACTTTTTTCCAATGCTCGACTGTCCAATCCTTGTGTTCCTGTGCGAATTGGAGATGTTTTATCTTGATAACTGCAGACAGCAAAGGTGTTGGAACAGGCCTTCGGCTTCCATATCTCATACGATGCAGTGTACGGCGAACAGTGCGTTCAGAGATCATTTGAGAGGATCCGTGATTAAGATCTGCAGTAATTTGATGCACTGTTGCCCTTCTGTTGTCTTGTACCAGTCTTGCCCCTCCCCCGTTCTGCCCTAACATTGACTAGTCGCTGACGGCCACATTTCGCACGTTCAGACCCAGATTTTCGGCTGACAGTCCAGTCTTTAAACACTTTAACAACAGCTGCTCTTGAACATTTAACGAATTCTGCTGTTTTGCTGATACTCGCTCCATGGCTCCAGCGCCAACAATCATCCCACATTCAAAGGCTATTTAATCGTGTTGTTTACCCATATCTTCAGAAACAAATCACTTCTGTTGTGGTATACAACCTACTTCCCTATTTATAATGGTCTGGCCCTCTAGCAACTTCAGCGCAAAATTATAGCTAATTTGCCTACAAACGTCAGGCGGTCATAATAATCTGGCCACTCAGTGTATAAGGAGAGTTATGGATTTTTTGTACTTGCATCAAGCCTTTGGGTCACAGGCAACAGCCTATCTGTGTAAGCAAGGCAAACCTAAGCCGGTAACAAATGTTTTACAGACTTTTGCAAATAAACATTGGTGTGTCCATAAGCACTGGAGGCTTATTTTACACCAATTTTAGGTGCACACTCTGGTTGTTTCCAGATGGTTCACAAGGAGAGACTGAGCGTGATGGTCAAAACTTGATAGTGCTGCAGACATATTGTTCCTCAGGGCTAAAAAGTTTTATGTTGCTGTTAGCAACTCCTCCCGTCTCCCAAAGCTCAGTATACCGTGAGCTACAGCTTGCGGTATACTGAGACACGGCAGCTGGAACGGATCCTGACAATTATGTCTGGATCCACCCAGCTGCGTGAGTGTCAGCTGGCTCTGCCTATGTAGAGGCAGAGCCAGCTGTACTCGCCCCCTCCCCCGTCCATTCCGCCAGTCAGTGCTTGGGGATCGGACAGGAGAGGGGGGAATCCAGTCACTCTCCTGTCACGGCTCTCTGCCATGACAGGATCAAGAAGTGAGTGAGCGCCGGTATGTGTTCGCTCACTTCCCGATCTACTGAGCCGACCTGTGACAGTTTCATTGTCACAGGTCGGCTAGAACTATGAGGATGAGTGAAAATCACTCCCCTTATGGTTATCCTTTAACTCTCTCTATATGGTTAAGTCTGCCTCTCTGTATAAGAGCCAGCATCTATCTTTTCATGGTGAGGATTATTTTCCCCCAGTCTACAACTGCTCACAGGCTGGGCCGATCCATTAATTGCATCGGCCTAGGTGTGTCTGCCTCACAGGTGTGGGGCCTTTTTACTGATTACTCTGGTTGCAACCTTTGGGTTTCTTGTACATCTCGGAGTGTACAGCACCTTCGAAGTCCATGATGAGGGCCTCTTTATCTGAATTACTACAGCTTTATCTCACCTGGACAGAAGCTAGGTGTGTATAAGCATTTAGTGGCTAAGTGAAGGGTCATGCAGTGTCCCTTGCCATATGCTGACACGGCAATCAAAGGCTTTTCTCTGGTCTACATCTCTTGCACAGCTTGATGCATATATTGGTAGACAAGCACCTGTGAGCACTTGTATGACTATACTATCTGCAAACTATCCCATTTACCTCTTTAAAGGAGAACTATGGGGTTAAGGCTTTTCCCCATAGTTCTCCTTAGGGTAACGGGAGGACACAAACTAGCGTCCTCCGGTCACCCAAAGCTCAGTATACCGCGAGCTACAGCTCGTGGTATACTTAGACGCCATACGTTAACGGCTGTAGTAACAAGCGGGTCTTTCCTGCCCGTGCGCGCGCGCTAGGGGGCGCGCGCGAGCAGGAAAAAAATGCCGTCTGACGACGGCAACCCGCAGATAGGAGTCAGCCGTCCGTCCGTTTTTTTCTTAACGGGCGGATGGCAAGAGGTTAAGGAGAGACTTGACTGGGTTTACTATGGTCCTGAGTGTCAGTAGTGTGCATACCTCATGTATTGGTATTTTTGTACTGTTTTCATAATAACCAATTTATTGCTTTAGTAAAAGCATCTTTGGTTCATGTGGTAGTTATGGAACTTAGTGTTGCGCATACCTCCATGTGTTAGTATCGCTATACTGTCGCTGGAATAAAAACTTTATTGTTTAGTAAAAGCACCATTTGTTCATGAAGTGGTTAATGAACCTCAATCGGGCATACCTTTATGTATTGATGACCCATTTACTACTGTTAGTGAGAGCATCACAGGTACATGGGGTAGTTGTGAATCTCAGTAACTGCGCAAACCTTGTTTATTGGTATTACTATACTGTCGCTGAGATAACCAATTTATTTGCTTTAGTGAAAGTATATTGGTTCAGGAGATGGTTAGGTCCCTCGGTATGTGTATACCTTATGTTGATATTACCAAACTGTCTCTGAAATGAACCGATTACTGCTTTAGTAAAAAGGATATTGGTTCAGGAGATAGTTGAGACTCGCAGTATTGCATACCTTATGTGTTGGTATTGCTATACTGTCTCTGAGACAAACCGATTTATTTTAAGTGGTAGCTCTTTCGCTCATGAGGTAGTTATAAATTTCAGTGTTGGGCATACCTAATGTATTGGTATTAATATGCTGCCTCCTAGGATGACCAATTCACTGCTTTTATGTAAACCATTATTGGTTCATGAGATGGTTATGAATCTCAGTGTCTGTGCATACCTTATGTATTGGTATTGCTATACTGTCTCTGAATAACCAAATCATTGATTTAGTGGAACCATCATGGTTCATGAAGTAGCAGTGAATCTCTGTCCTGGTGTATACCTTGTGAGCTGGTATTACTATACTGTCTCTAAAATAACCAAACAACTGCTTTAGTGACAGCATCTTTGGTTCATGAGGCTGTTACGGATCTCAGTATTTTTACATACCTCATGTGTAGGTATTTATACTGTCCCCGACATAACCAATTTACTGCTTCTGTGAGAGTACTTGTACAGGACGGGATTTACCACTTTTTTGTGATGCATCATCAGATATGATGTAGCCAGGAATCGGTAATGGGTTTGTTTCTTAGTTGGTTTCTGTAACTCCCCATCTACAGACTGACCAATCCCGTCTTGGTAAAAGTATTATTGGTTGTCACGTAGTTATGAACCTCAGTAACTGTGTGATCTAATTTCATACTTTGTGTATCTATATAGCCATAAAGGTACAGGATAGCTGATTACCACTTGGTTGGAAGCATTGTTTGTTATGATGTAGTATGACTCTCAGCATCTACAGTTCGTTCTCTATGGACTGTGTAACTATACTATCTACAGAACGACCAGTTTTACTCTTTAGTATCACTGGTTTGTGATATAGTTAGTAATCTTAGTATTGAAATATCCCTGAGTTACTACTTTAGGCAATTGTATAACTTTACAGTACTTAGTTCAGTGCAACCCTAACGGACTACATGTCTTGGGCTGCAACTACACAATTACAGGCTAACTACTTAGGGGTGGCTGGTTAATAGAGCACCAAGCCCATGACAAGTCGTTTAAAGGGTTGTACCATGATGTCAGCACCTTACTTCCCTCCTGCAAACTACTCGTAGGTTCGGGTCGGTGACGGCTTGGGCATTCTATAGACTCATTGCAGCCTATATTTTGTCAACCTTCAACCCCTTACACGGCTTAAGCACTGTTCTTCTGAGTTCCCTGGGCCTCACAGGGTATTCTTACATGTCTTCCCTCTTTATCGAGCATCCATGTTATAACAGTAAACTTTGTGCCACATTTACAGCAGCTGGCTACTGCTCATGCTCCCACCATATAGGATAGTGTCCTTATGTAATTTGGTGGCATCTATGTTACACCACATCGATAAACTGGGGGCAAGTTAACCCAGTTGGTAGTACTGATGGCAGTATAGGGCTGGAGCCAGACTTGCCACTTGCATTTTTTATT
>NW_017308039.1:75393-79587 GCF_000935625.1 Nanorana parkeri
TGTGCATACCTTATGTATTGGTATTGCTATACTGTCTCTGAATAACCAAATCATTGATTTAGTGGAACCATCATGGTTCATGAAGTAGCAGTGAATCTCTGTCCTGGTGTATACCTTGTGAGCTGGTATTACTATACTGTCTCTAAAATAACCAAACAACTGCTTTAGTGACAGCATCTTTGGTTCATGAGGCTGTTACGGATCTCAGTATTTTTACATACCTCATGTGTAGGTATTTATACTGTCCCCGACATAACCAATTTACTGCTTCTGTGAGAGTACTTGTACAGGACGGGATTTACCACTTTTTTGTGATGCATCATCAGATATGATGTAGCCAGGAATCGGTAATGGGTTTGTTTCTTAGTTGGTTTGTGTAACTCCCCATCTACAGACTGACCAATCCCGTCTTGGTAAAAGTATTATTGGTTGTCACGTAGTTATGAACCTCAGTAACTGTGTGATCTAATTTCATACTTTGTGTATCTATATAGCCATAAAGGTACAGGATAGCTGATTACCACTTGGTTGGAAGCATTGTTTGTTATGATGTAGTATGACTCTCAGCATCTACAGTTCGTTCTCTATGGACTGTGTAACTATACTATCTACAGAACGACCAGTTTTACTCTTTAGTATCACTGGTTTGTGATATAGTTAGTAATCTTAGTATTGAAATATCCCTGAGTTACTACTTTAGGCAATTGTATAACTTTACAGTACTTAGTTCAGTGCAACCCTAACGGACTACATGTCTTGGGCTGCAACTACACAATTACAGGCTAACTACTTAGGGGTGGCTGGTTAATAGAGCACCAAGCCCATGACAAGTCGTTTAAAGGGTTGTACCATGATGTCAGCACCTTACTTCCCTCCTGCAAACTACTCGTAGGTTCGGGTCGGTGACGGCTTGGGCATTCTATAGACTCATTGCAGCCTATATTTTGTCAACCTTCAACCCCTTACACGGCTTAAGCACTGTTCTTCTGAGTTCCCTGGGCCTCACAGGGTATTCTTACATGTCTTCCCTCTTTATCGAGCATCCATGTTATAACAGTAAACTTTGTGCCACATTTACAGCAGCTGGCTACTGCTCATGCTCCCACCATATAGGATAGTGTCCTTATGTAATTTGGTGGCATCTATGTTACACCACATCGATAAACTGGGGGCAAGTTAACCCAGTTGGTAGTACTGATGGCAGTATAGGGCTGGAGCCAGACTTGCCACTTGCATTTTTTATTCTAACTCGTCCATTGAATAGTAACAAGCTCCCTCATCCAGGCTACAGAAGTTGCCAGATGCTACTTAGAAGTCAGTCACCCTTGGGGGAAATCCAAGAATAATTTGGCCTGTTCAGGGCCTTATGAAGACAGCAAAGTGGCATAAAACCAATGCCTGGTGACTTTGGCTATCCATTGACCTTTCATCCAAAGGATTTCTGGCATGCTCCAAGAGGACGTTAGTCTTCTTGGACCTGAAAGAGCTGAGGTTTCCCCTGAGCATATCTGGAGGAAAGCCGCTAGATCCAGTGCCAACCTCTGGTATTGCACTGCAGAGTGGTCCTCCTCTACTGCTCTTGTTGTTTCACATAATTGTATCCTACATGACCCCAAAACGTTGCCACTATCTGATAATATTTATTACATACTGTAAATCTGCTGTGTGCAGTTAGGAAGTCTTACATTTCTAAACTCTCAAAACTCAATATCTGACCTCAGTCTGTTGTTTATATTAAGATTGTGTGTAAACATTTATTTTCACTTTTCATATAGGTAATTAATGACCTGAATTAGCCATTCAACATCTACTGTGGAAAAAAATTGACCGCTAAACGGAGACACAAAATGAACAAAGTTACTGAGAAGCTGCACCAATGTTTCGTGTGCCAGAAGAGTTTTGCCCGTAAGTCAAAACTCATTAGTCATCTGAGGATTCATACTGGGGAGAAGTTATTTAAATGTTCAGAATGTCACAAATGCTTCTCAGAAAATTCTGGTCTTACTAAACACCAGAGGACTCACACAGGAGAGAAACCATTTAAATGTTCAGAATGTGACAAGTGGTTCTCACGGAGTTCTAATCTTTCTAGTCACCAGAGGATTCACACAGGAGTGAAATCATATAAATGTTCAGAATGTGGAAAGTGCTTCTCGCATAATTCTTATCTTGCTGAACACCTGAGGATTCACACTGGAGAGAAACCATATAGATGTTCACAATGTGACAAGTGCTTCTCACGAAGTTCTAATCTTACTAGTCACCAGAGGATTCACACAGGAGAGAAACCATTTAAATGTTCAGAATGTGACAAGTGCTTCTCACAAACTTCTAGTCTTTCGAGTCACCAGAGGATTCACACCGGAGAGAAATCATATAAATGTTCAGAATGTGGAAAGTGCTTCTCACGTAATACTTATCTTGCTGAACACCTGAGGAGCCACACAGGAGTGAAACCATTTAAATGTTCAGAATGTGACAAGTGCTTCTCACAAACTTCTAGTCTTTCGAGTCACCAGAGGATTCACACAGGAGAGAAACCATTTAAATGCCCAGAATGTGACAAGAGGTTCTCCGCACATTCTCATCTTACTAGGCACCAGAGAATCCACACGGGAGAGAAACCATTTAAATGTCCAGAATGTGGTGAGTGCTTCTCTCAAAAGATTTTACTTACTGTACACCAGAAGGCTCATACTGGAGAAAAGCCATTTAAATGTTTAAAATGTTACAAGTGCTTCACACGAAGTTCTAGGCTTACTATACACCAGAGGATCCACACAGGAGAGAAACCATTTAAATGTTCAGAATGTGGGAAGTGCTTCACAGAAAATTCTAATCTTACTAAACACCAGAGGACTCATACAGGAAATAAACCATTTATATGTTCAGAATGTGGCATGTGCTTTTTTTATAAGCTTACACTTGCTGAACACCAAAGGATTCACACAGGGGGGAAAGCTGTTTAAATGTTGGGAATTGTTTTTCACACACTTTTAGTCTTCCTAAACACCAGAAGACTCACACAGCACAGAAACCATTGAAGAGTACAACATGTGGAAAGTGCTTCTTACAAAGAGGAAACCTTACCGGACACCACAGATCTAACACAGGAGGGAATCCATGTGGAGAATGTGACAAGGAAAAGTCCAGCAACATGAAGTTACACACACTGGGGAGAAGCCAAACTAATGGATGTAACAAATGTGCTAAATGTAAATGAACTATGATCCAGCTTTAAAAGCTTCACACAGGAGAGAAGCTGTATCAAAATGTAAGATGAGTTTTATAAAACTGCCCCCCTACCTGGAGGTTCATAAGAGAGAGACATTGTGCAAAGGAAACTATAACATAGAAGCCGGATCTCTGGAAAGGCCATACAGGACTCAATGTCGGGGGGAATAGTCTCCAAAATACAACTGACTCCATATTGTTGCATTAATTAAAAACATTTCATTCTCATGCACACATGCAAACTTAAAGCATTGCGATGCCTTTTTCTTTTCACACATAGAACTGAGAATGTTGCAGCCATGAACATAATATGAATTGCTTGATGATGTTTTAGAAGAAAGCTAAATTGCAGTCATGTAACAGAAATAAATTGTATATTAAACATTTCTCATACTTTGGTTTCCATCACTGATCTATCAATAATCGATTATAATCGATTATGTCGATTAGTTGTTGCAGCCCTAGTATCAATTAATAAAATGGAAAGTAAATGAACACAAGAAGAATCCAAATCAAATAAATATTTGGTGTGACAACCCTTTGCCTTCTTCTAGGTACACTTGCACACAGATTTTGAAGGAACACAGCAGGTAGGTTGTTCCAAACATGTTGGGGAACTAAGCACAGATCTTCTGTTGATGTCGGCTTCCTCAAATCCTTCTGTCTCTTCATGTAATCCCAGACAGACTCCATGATGTTGAGATCCGGGCTCTGTGGGGGGCAACCCATCACTTCCAGGACTCCTTGTTCTTCTTTACACTGAAGATAGTTATTAATGGCATTGGCTGTATGTTTGGGGTCGTTGTCCTGCTGCAGAATAAATTTGGGGCCAATCCCACGCAGAGCCGGCCTTAGGCCTTTAGGCGCCCTGTAGGAGAAAGCTTTACAGTGCCCCTCAGTGACTACACCCTTCAGTGGACACACCCTTTAGTGGCCACACCCCCCGTAACCACACCCATT
>NW_017308039.1:83786-85091 GCF_000935625.1 Nanorana parkeri
TTGCTGCGGAGCTTCCCACTGAGTTAATCTACAGTGTCGGAGGATGTCAAGGTTACAATTTTCCAACTTTCCGCAGCACCTAGAACAGCTAATCTGGACCGTTGAAATCTACTAAAAGATTGTTTCAGCTGGAACATTCACAAGCTGTGCTTACCTGAGAGCTTTGATGTAGCGTTGGCTTTCTGAACTCATATAATACAGAGCTATGCTGTTCCTATACCCACTATTGGACTAATGAAAGAAGATTTGTGATTGTTGCTTTGGTTTATTGCACACCACTGTTCTTTAATTTGTTGTACAAATCCAGTCTATTTTTTTTTATTTAAATAAACCAATAAAAAATATATATATATATACACGTGTGTATATATATGAACCCAATCATTAAAATTTTATATAAGCCTTTACTTGCTAATGTAATCTTAGACGTCAGTTTTAATACTTATAAATTTGCAGTCCGTATTAAAATAATCTCTGCTGATCCTGCCATGAATGTTCTTCTTTACTTCTTTTAGGGTGACAACGCTCTATCCTTGCCACCCAGTTGTGCTCCCGCGCCATGCTTGTCCAATGGCCAATTGTAGTCTTCATTGGAAAGTCCATATGACAAGGTGATAACACTCTTTCACATGGGCTTTCGGATGTAGACTACAACTCCGTAGGGGTGCGGGTGATCGTATCCATACGCCGCCGGAATGGAACATGTATGCGTCCCGTCCAGAAAACCTGCACCCCTACGGACCTGCAAATGAGGTGAGCATAGGGGGGCGTACGACCGCGTAGCCCCATAGAAAAGGACGGGGGCTGCGTTCTAATCACACGCAGCACCTGTCCTTCCCGGCAGCTACTTGGTACGGCCCCGCACGCAGCACGGAGCTGTACGTGCAGGCCGATTCGTGTGTGAATGAGGCCTAATAGATATGTGGATGGGGGTTGTAAAGGGGTCATAGATATGTGGCTATTTCATGCTTTTTCTTGTAATTCGACAAGTGGATTATAATGGGGAATATTACACAGTAATGTTCCCTATTATAATATATTTCTCTGATTAAATGATTACAGGTAGGCATGTGATCTATCAAAGTTTGAGACTACGTTAGAATGTGTGACCAGTGACGTGGTCACACATTTTAACGTAATCTCGCCCAGTTTTTCGGTGGTGGAATAGGTGAAGAATTCCAACGCTTTCATTTTTTGGTGTAACAGTATTTTATTTTGAAGGCATGTTTAAATACAATTAAATTAAAATTATTA
Organism: Nanorana parkeri; assembly: GCF_000935625.1. NCBI lineage: Eukaryota > Metazoa > Chordata > Amphibia > Anura > Dicroglossidae > Nanorana > Nanorana parkeri. Next base: position 85,041 of record NW_017308039.1, read on the forward strand.
AATCAAAACAATCTAAAATATAAACAATCAACGTCCCCCCCTCAGCGGGCC
>NW_017308039.1:85453-89192 GCF_000935625.1 Nanorana parkeri
GGGGGGCGGGCGAGGGAGCGCTGTCATATCGGATGGCCAGCGGTGAGGGGGAGAGAAGCCGCCCCCAGGACGGCACTGCGCCCTTGTTGCCATGGCACCCTGTGCGGCCGCACAGCTCGCACACCCCTAAGGCCGGCCCTGATCACACGCCTCCCTGATGGTATGGCATGATAGATAAGTATCTGCTTGTATCTCTCAGCATTGAGGACACCATTGATCCTGACCTAATCTCTAACTGCATTGGCAGAAATGTAGCCCCAGACTTGCAAGGAACCTCCACCATGCTTCTCTGTTGCTGCAGACACTCGTTATTGTACCACTCTCCAGCCCTTCGGCAAACATACTGCCTCCTGCTACAGACAAATATTTCAGATTTTGACTCATCAGTCCAGAGCACATGCTGCCATTTTTCTGCACCCCAGTTCCTATCTTTCCATACATAGTTGAGTCGCTTAGCCTTGTTTCCACGTCAGAAAAACGGCAGCAGGTGTTCTGGACTGATAAGTGATTATTTGAAATATTTGGCTGTAGAATAATGAGGGTTGACTGGAGGGAGCAGAGGGAGACAGAGCCAGCTGTCATTCGGGTAGCAGGGTAGATCCCGACAATATTACCGGGATCTATCTCAGTCACAGTGTGGCTCTGCTTTTAGCATATAGCGAGCAATAGCCCACTATACAATGAGTCTTGGGTCACAGGAGGATACAGTAAATGTCCTGTGATGCTAAAGAGAACTATGGCCCAAAAAAGTTGGGCCGTAGATCTCTTTTTACATGCACAGTTTACTGGAATATTGCATCATCCTAGCAGTTGTTCCATATAATACATGTATCAAAGTGTTCTGTCATCACTACAAGTTGCCCTGTGGTCTGTGTATAGTTCAACATGCAGCTAAACCTGAGGTGGAAAATTAGAAAAGTATATACTCTCATGAACATGGGCAAACGTTCAGCTTGTCTTTAAGGATCCATTTTATTTTTAAAGGCTCCATTTTGTTTGTTCAGCTATAAAGGTTAAAAACCTAAATTATATTTTCTGCTTTTAAAATCTTGCTTTTGCTGATAGCTAAAATGAAATACATCTTCTTTCATATTGTATCAAAGGACTTATGACGGTAACTAAACCATTAGGAGTTCTTCTTTCCTCATGTATCAAATGTCTTGTACTGACAGTAAAAGGGGATGCTTCACCTTTATAGTATACCAGATGTTTCCAGAAAGGTTAGGATCCTTAGAAAATAGATTGTTTGCTGTTGCTATGTGGTTATGGACAGTTAAAGGAGATCTATGAGGTGACTGAAAATCACTCCTCCTCATAGTTCGAGCCGACGTGTGACAATGAAACTGTCACAGGTCGGCTCAATATATCGGGAAGTGAGCGAACAAGACAACACTATCCCCTTAGCAGAGAAATCCCACATTTGGAGCTGTCAGCTGAACACGTAACTCAATGAGTATATAATGTATCAAAAGTAGTATTTTTAATTAACATAGAAGTAGTACAAATCATAAATCACCTAATACACCTATACCCAAACATTTAAAATCTTTAAAAGGCTTCCCTTGAATAGCCCAAGTATTGGACAGGACAGTCGGGGTTAATTACCACCAAACTAACAGGCAGTCACTGGTATAAGTAGATGTGCTATATGGAAATAGCAGATACAATTGTATCAACACACAGCAGGGTTACTCACTTCATATGTGGCCACAGAGTGAGAGTCCATCTGAGATTCCGTGTTGGATGTAAATAGGAAGTTTTAATGGAGCATATCCATATAATGATTTGCAATCCCAGAAGTTGTCTTCATTGTGCTTTTAAAGATCGCATGGTTTCTCTTATTTCTCATCCGGATTACGTCAACCGACGGGGGTGGGAATGTTTCTCCACATTTGGAATGACTCGAGGGTTGCCCTTGCGAGTGCGGCCGCACGGTAAGACAGGGATAGATGAAGTTCCAGAGGCAGTGTGCTGGATCAGAAGTCCGGCTGCTAACTGATGGTCAAAGCAAATAAGCTGCACTCTGTCCAGGTTCAGAATCAGTGGACCGTGCTGCTGCTGCTACGGTATGTAGATCAGCTCCGCTCAATTTAGTCGCTTTATTGAAAGTTCGCCACCCGACAACGCACAGGCAGTGAGTCTAAGGTGTCCAGGGTATCCAGGGAAGTCAGCAACACGCTGTCCCTGACGCAGCGTTTCCCCCCACGTCAGGGACAGCAGGGGTAACACATACATAGCAGGGACACATACCGCCGCTCACTCACTTCTCGATCATCTGCAGAGCCGTGACTGTCACCTGCAGGGATTTCACACTGTACTGGGAGAAGAGGAGACTCCACATTGTACTGGGAGAAGAGGAGACTCCTTATTGTACTGGGAGAAGAGGAGACTCCACATTGTACTGGGGGAAGAGGAGACTCCACATTGTAGTGGAGGGGATGGATACAGAGAGAGGGAAGGAGAGAGAGAGAGAAAAAACGGAGGAGTGAGATAGCGTAAAAAGATAGAGGGAGAGAGACAGAGTTTAGGACAGATATAGAGTGGAAGGGGGAGATGGGGAGGAGAAATGAGAGAGACAGAGGAGAAATTAGAGTGGAAGAGGGAGGGAAAGAGAGAAATGGAGGGACAACCAAAAGAGAGAGCGTAAAAGGGAGACAATGGAGGGGGGAGAGACAGAGTGGGAGAGGGAGAAAGAGAGAGTGGAGAAGAGAGATAGAGAGGAAAAGGAGATAGATAGAGATGAGGGAGGAGGAGAGACAGGGTGGGAGAGAGACAGGGAGAGATAGAGGTAGGGAAGAGAGAGAGAGAGGCGATGAAACCCATGGCTCTTCTGCTTCGTGCCTCGGTCCTGGGGATTCGGGCAGGGAACCTGGTGGAGAAGCTCTCCCTGTACGCCATTGATGCGCTACTATACTTGGGGATGTTGGCCCTTCCCAATCTTCGCCCTAGAGATAATTGATAGTTTTGGTTCCTTTTCTGGTCCGGGGGAATCCCTGCTCTTTGCGCTTAGCCCCTCCTGTTCCCCGCCTCCCCCGGATTCCCCTCTTATGCATATCTCAAGTACCTGGGTGATAGGCTCAGACCCCTCCCGCTTTTTGGACAATAATCTATACCCTATCCTCAAACAACTGCGGACTAAGTGCTCGGAATGAAGGACCCTCCCTCTGTTGGTAGAATTAATTTGATTAAAATGATATTTCTCCCCATGTTTCTGTATTTTTTTCGAAATACCCCGGTGCCCATTCCTAATTCCTTTTTTCAAGTGCTTGATAGTGTCATATCCATTTATTTGGATGGGTAAAACACCTAGGGTGTCTAGAGGAGTTCTATGCCTCCCCCTTACAGAGGGGGACTGAGACTTCCTTGCTTTAAAACCTACTACTGGGTCGCAGTCCTGGTGACTGTACACTGGTGGTTTGAGCAGGATCGGGACAATCCGGCTGTGCCTCTGCAAGCTGCCCTATTGGGTTCCTATGTGGAGCTAAGCAATCTGGTATTCGCGACTCGAAATCTAGCGCTGCAGTCACTGGGCCTATGTGAACTATGTTGCCGGTACGGGCCAGGGTGAGGAGGGAACTGCTTCATACTGGCACTATCTCCACGTATGTCCCTTTGTGCGGTAACCCACGCTTGGAACACCTTCGCTCCATTCCTGATCCCCGGACTTGGGCCTGATACGGGATAACACTTATCAAACATATTATGCCGGGGGGGGGGGGGGGTCTTCTCTGGGGGGGGC
>NW_017308039.1:89353-97945 GCF_000935625.1 Nanorana parkeri
CTTCTGGGGGCGCTGTTGGGCTTTGACAGACTCCGGACTCTGTACAATCTCCCCCCGACTATGCGCTTTAGATACTTACAGCTGCAACATGCTTGTAGGGCCCACTTCCCTGGTCCAATGACTGTTGAATCTGACTGTGTGGAACGATTTGTAATGCGAGACAGGATTCATAAACCCCTCTCCTCGCTCTACCTCCGTTTGACCAGTAAAAGCGGCCCTGCAATATGCTGCCCCTTTACAAACTGACTTAAATGAGTCGGAATTGCATACACAAGTTTGATTGGATCTGGGGAGACTGGGTGGAGGCTAGGGGGCTCACCCTGGAGAGGAGGGTCCCCTCCCGTCTGAACCCTGTGGTAACTAAGAGGGACTTGGGATCAGATGGGACTTGTTGATACAGTGGGTCCAGCTTACTTTCTGTGGATCCCGCTACTGACCCGGAGCTTATACTGTGCCTATGCCGGGATGCTAGGGTGCTTATCCTCCTCCCTCCTGATCCCTGCGGCAGAATTGGGAGAGGGAGAAAGGGAAATGGCATCCAATCAGCTTCTCTCTTTCATTTTCAAAACTTAACAACAGAAAGAAGCTGATTGGTTGCCAGGGGGAGCTGCTTTAGATTCTGTCTGCTCCAGTTTTCATAATTTCCCCCAGAATGAGAGGCAGAGAGATAGAGAAAGACAGATAGGAAGGGAGAACAGAGAGAGATATAGAGGGAGAGTGAAACCTATTTTGGAGTTTTATATATCTGATAACAGACAGTGTCTTGTCCTATATAACGCTGCACACAATGACAATATGGTTTTATTTTCTTTGTACTTATACATGTTTCCACCATAAATGTTCTACATTGCAGAGTTCTATGTCTGTAATAATCAGCGTTCTTATCATGGTTATGATGTGAGACGAGTGAGGTTGTTGTGCTGAAGATGAGATGAGGTAAATCCAGACATGGGTGTCCTCAGGCTCCCCTCCCCCTGTCACAGCAGCAGGAAGGAGGAAGCCGTATTACCTCGTCTTCTCCTCACAGAGAGAAGCTCCCATGAACACACTCTCCCCCCTCCCCCTGTGCATTGGATTCTGGGACTTGTAGTCTCCTATCAGGACACTAAACCACAGTCTCAGATGACTGGAAGCAGGAAGGAAAGTTCTGCAGCTGCATTTGTAAGAAGAGCCAGAACATGCAGGAGATCTGAACACCGGGGTACGTACATATGTCAGAGAAATAAATATGGACATGAATATTAGACGTAAGAGCTGCTGCAATGAGGTGTAGACTTGGGGGGTAACCAAACTTTATCCCTCCAGCTTTTGTGGAACTACAAGTCCCATGAGGTATTGCAGGCAGGGCCGGTGCTAGGATTCTAGACAAGGTAGGCAAGGTGATTTTTTGCGCCCCCCCTCGATCCCGACCCCCACCCCCTGAGTACTTGTCAAAATGCCCTGTTTTTTCCGCCCTCACCCTGCAGCGCCGTAAGGCAGCTGCCTGACTTGGCTTGCGGTAGCGCCGGGCCTGATTGCAGGACTCAGCCAGCCACAAGCATCACTCCCAGAGGCAGAGTGTGTTGTGGGATTTGTAGTTCTACCACAGCCGGAGGGCCGAGGTTTGGCTTCCCCTGGTTTAGAGTAACAAAGGTGAAGTAATCCTTTAATCTCTGTCTTAAATATTTGTTGTTTACTGTCATTTCTCCTGCTACAAGACCTGTGAGTGCTCGACCTTCACTTGTGTATATGTATATTTCCTCACACAAGCATGGCAGCATACACATGGGCATAGCTCTGCCGCTCACCAAATCACAGGCCTGGTCATACTATACATGAAAACAGCCCCAGAGAGGCAGAATTTTCTCTTTTGTCCTCACTGCCGGCTCTGCCGTTACTATGATTTATTGTTATTATTTTACCCTCACCTTGCTGGTTTCCTCTGGCCTGCCGCACAGATTCAGCCTCTCCTCTAGTTCCCTAAGTTCCGGTTGCTAAACGCAGATTAGGAGGGAAGCCTCCCCTACATCTACAAAGTTTGGGGTGCAGAATTTGGTTTCTTGGTGTTGTACATTCCAACACTTGGGGTCCCTTCTTGTTCAGATGTCTCCTCCCTCATGGCGGCCAAGACGCTTCCTGGCCTTGTGATTCTGGCGGGACCATGATTGAGCCTCATCATAATAAAACGGCGCGTATGTTGCTGCACCATGTAGTTCCACACAGCTGTGAATTCTTAAAGTCACATTAAAGTCACAATCCCCCTCCCCCCAATGCAGCTTTAAGGATTTACATTAAATGATGCCTCTTGATCCGATCATCTTTTTCTTTCCAGTAGTTTTCAAGAGTCCCTCCAGGACTGGTACTGTCCTCTGATCCAGCTCTGACCGCTGTGTCTTCTGTGTCCCACGTTGTCTGTCCGACGTGCACGCTCCCGGCTGTGTGCATTGACTTACACTGAGCCTCTCCTCTTCTCCCCGCCGCAGATCTCTAATGCGCATTTACCCGCCCCATAATCCTGCACGGATGCTCGAGAATCTTCCAATCTTCAGATGGGAACAAATGGTGGAGACGCAGGTAACTTTTTACCCATTTGTTAGTTGTTTTTTTTTAATGCTTTCGCATATATCTACTGTTGGCAAGCATATGTGAAAACAAAAGTGACCGCGAACCTCCCTCCCGAAAGTCCTGGTTCTGGGGAAGGAGATTGAGGGCAGAGGAGACATAGGCTCCTTCTGCCGTCAATCAACCTGTGGGGCAAAGAGGAGGGGTGCCGCCCGCTGCGGGGCTGTGTATGTGTATGGACGCACACAGCCACTGCGGGAACACGCATGTGTGGGTGCCTCCATATCAGCTGCTTAGCTGCTGGCAGCACCCGTGCAGGGAGTGGGGGGAAAGAGGATGAGAGGACCCACTAGAAAATGAGAAATTGAAAAAAAAAAAAAAGTCTCCCTGTTCTTACTTTTCTTGTAATCCTTGTTTCTAGCTGGCAGTGATGTCACACCCTCCTATGTACAGATCAGTCCTTCCTGCAGCCAGATGGAGGATCTAAGTAACCAATGTGTGTCATATCCTGGCAGAGAAAGCTGACTACATATCCCATGAGGCATTGTGATATAGAGGAAGTGGTAGGAGTGTATAGGCAGAGCACCACTTGATTTCTGTGATCCATTCTGTGACCAACTGATACAGAGTGCATCTACTGTTGTGTGCTTCACAGTCCCCCAGACATAGCCCCTGCCATTCTCCCCTCCACTTGCCTGAATGTGGTTCATGCATTGTATGAGGCTACAGGAGCAACTACAGTGCATATGCCGGCTGCTAATAGCAGAGCTGCCTGCACGCCAGCTCCCAAGCCCTCTGCGCATGCCCAAGTCTCCTCAGCTTCCCTGTGCTCTCTGCACAAGGCGACAGACTGATTCCATACCCTATGGGGTTGTGCAGCTGATGCCACCCCTTGACATATGAGCAGGGATGACTATAAGAGAGGGGCGGCATTCTATCTGGTCTAGCACAATGACTGCAGCATTACCATGGACACTCCCATGAGCAGCATGATCCCCATGCACAGATTAACCGCTCAAGTCATCTTCCAGGGCAGCACTTGAGAGAGAGAATCCACCCACCCAAACAGGAAACGCATCATCCACAATTAAAATAAAAGGGGCGGTACAGCCCCACCACCTCAGTTTATTGTGTTTCCTCCGGCCTAACAGTAGCATCGTAATCATTTGTTATTTTCTCTATAGGCCTGCATGCTAGTTGCAGGGGCCTCCCAGTGTGTGCTCCTGTCTCCCAAAGCTCAGTATACCGCAAGCTGCAGCTCGCGGTATACTGAGCTTTGGGTGACGGGAGGACACTAGTTTGTGTCCTCCCGTCACCCTTAGGAGAACTATGTGGAAAAGCCCTGACCCCATAGTTCTCCTTTAAGTCTCATAAAAGCTTTAGAGGCTGTTCATATCTGCCAAGGAAGTAAAGCCTTGAAGATAAAGTAACCTCATCCAGCATCTACCCTCCTGTGGGATTTGCGTCTTTATGCTTCCATGCTCTAACAGGCAAGTAAAAGGAAGTTCACTTAATTACGGTACCGCATCAATTAATATGCCGCCTCCTAAGATGACCAATTCACTGCTTTGATTCACTGATGGTTATGAAGCTCAGTGTTTGTGCATACCTTATGTATTGGTATTGCTATACTGTCTCTGAATAACCAAATCATTGATTTAGTGGAACCATCATGGTTCATGAAGTAGCAGTGAATCTCTGTCCTGGTGTATACCTTGTGAGCTGGTATTACTATACTGTCTCTAAAATAACCAAACAACTGCTTTAGTGACAGCATCTTTGGTTCATGAGGCCGTTACGGATCTCAGTATTTGTACATACCTCATGTGTAGGTATTAATATACTGTCCCCGACATACCCAATTTACTGCTTCTGTGAGAGTACTTGTACAGGACGGGATTTACCATTTCTTTGTGATGCATCATCAGATATGATGTAGCCAGGAATCGGTAATGGGTTTGTTTCTTAGTTGGTTTCTGTAACTCCCCATCTACAGACTGACCAATCCCGTCTTGGTAAAAGTATTATTGGTTGTCACGTAGTTATGAACCTCAGTAACTGTGTGATCTAATTTCATACCTTGTGTATCTATATAGCCATGAAGGTACAGGATAGCTGATTACCACTTGGTTGGAAGCATTGTTTGTTATGATGTAGTATGACTCTCAGCATCTACATTTCATCACAGTTCGTTCTCTATGGACTGTGTAACTATACTATCTACAGAACTACCAGTTTTACTCTTTAGTATCACTGGTTTGTGATATAGTTAGTAATCTTAGTATTGAAATATCCCTGAGTTACTACTTTAGGCAATTGTATAACTTTACAGTACTTAGTTCAGTGCAACCCTAACGGATTACATGTCTTGGGCTGCAACTACACAGTTACAGGCTAACTACTTGGGGGTGACTAGTTAATAGAGCACCAAGCCCATGACAAGTCGTTTAAAGGGTTGTACCATGATGTCAACACCTTACTTCCCTCCTGCAAACTACTCGTAGGTTCGGGTCAGTGACGGCTTGGGTATTCTATAGACTCATTGCAGCCTATATTTTGTCAACCTTCAACCCCTTACACGGCTTAAGCACTGTTCTTCTGAGTTCCCTGGGCCTCACAGGGTATTCTTACATGTCTTCCCTCTTTATCGAGCATCCATGTTATAACAGTAAACTTTGTGCCACATTTACAGCAGCTGGCTACTGCTCATGCTCCCACCATATAGGATAGTGTCCTTATGTAATTTGGTGGCATCTATGTTACACCACATCGATAAACTGGGGGCAAGTTAACCCAGTTGGTAGTACTGATGGCAGTATAGGGCTGGAGCCAGACTTGCCACTTGCATTTTTTATTTTAACTCGTCCATTGAGTAGTAACAAGCTCCCTCATCCAGGCTACAGAAGTTGCCAGATGCTACTTAGAAGTCAGTCACCTTTAGGGGAAATCCAAGAATATTTTGGCCTGTTCAGGGCCTTATGAAGACAGCAAAGCGGCATAAAACCAATGCCTGGTGACTTTGGCTATCCATTGACCTTTCATCCTCCAAAGGATTTCTGGCATGCTCCAAGAGGACTTTAGTCTTCTTGGACCTGGAAGAGCTGAGGTTTCCCCTGAGCATATCTGGAGGAAAGCCGCTAGATCCAGTGCCAACCTCTGGTATTGCACTGCAGACTGGTCCTCCTCTACTGCTCTTGTTGTTTCACATAATTGTATCCTGCATGACCCCAAAACATTGCCACTATCTGATATTATTTATTACATACTGTAAATCTGCTGTGTGCAGTTAGGAAGTCTTACATTTCTAAACTCTCAACTTATGTAATTTGGTGGCATCTATGTTACACCACATCGATAAACTGGGGGCAAGTTAACCCAGTTGGTAGTACTGATGGCAGTATAGGGCTGGAGCCAGACTTGCCACTTGCATTTTTTATTTTAACTCGTCCATTGAGTAGTAACAAGCTCCCTCATCCAGGCTACAGAAGTTGCCAGATGCTACTTAGAAGTCAGTCACCTTTAGGGGAAATCCAAGAATATTTTGGCCTGTTCAGGGCCTTATGAAGACAGCAAAGCGGCATAAAACCAATGCCTGGTGACTTTGGCTATCCATTGACCTTTCATCCTCCAAAGGATTTCTGGCATGCTCCAAGAGGACTTTAGTCTTCTTGGACCTGGAAGAGCTGAGGTTTCCCCTGAGCATATCTGGAGGAAAGCCGCTAGATCCAGTGCCAACCTCTGGTATTGCACTGCAGACTGGTCCTCCTCTACTGCTCTTGTTGTTTCACATAATTGTATCCTACATGACCCCAAAACGTTGCCACTATCTGATAATATTTATTACATACTGTAAATCTGCTGTGTGCAGTTAGGAAGTCTTACATTTCTAAACTCTCAAAACTCAATATCTGACCTCAGTCTGTTGTTTATATTAAGATTGTGTGTAAACATTTATTTTCACTTCTCATGTAGGTAATTAATGACCTGAATTAGCCATTCAACTTCTACTGCGGGAAAAAAATCACAGCTAAACAGAGACGCAAAATGAACAAAGTTACTAAGAAACTGCACCAATGTTTCCTCTGCCAGAAGAGTTTTACCTGTAAGTCAAAACTCAATATTCATCTGAGGATTCACACCGGGGAGAAGTTATTTAAATGTTCAGAATGTCACAAGTGCTTCTCAGAAAAATCTGGTCTTACTAAACACCAGAGGACTCACACAGGAGAGAAACCTTTTAAATGTTCAGAATGTGACAAGTGGTTCTCACGAAGTTCTAGTCTTTCTAGTCACCAGAGGATTCACACAGGAGTGAAATCATATAAATGTTCAGAATGTGGAAAGTGCTTCTCGCATAATTCTTATCTTGCTGAACACCTGAGGATTCACACTGGAGAGAAACCATATAGATGTTCACAATGTGACAAGTGCTTCTCACGAAGTTCTAATCTTTCTAGTCACCAGAGGATGCACACAGGAGAGAAACCTTTTAAATGTTCAGAATGTGACAAGTGCTTCACACAAAGTTCTAGTCTTTCGAGTCACCAGAAGATTCACACAGGAGAGAAATCATATAAATGTTCAGAATGTGGAAAGTGCTTCTCACGTAATACTTATCTTGCTGAACACCTGAGGAGCCACACAGGAGTGAAACCATTTAAATGTTCAGAATGTTACAAGAGGTTCTCCGCACATTCTCATCTTACTAGGCACCAGAGGATCCACACAGGAGAGAAACCATTTAAATGTTCAGAATGTTACAAGAGCTTCTCCGAACATTCTAGTCTTACTAAGCACCAGAGGATCCACACGGGAGAGAAACCATTTAAATGTCCAGAATGTGGAAAGTGCTTCTCTAAAAAGAATTTACTTACTGTACATCAGAAGACTCACACTGGAGAAAAGCCATTTAAATGTTTAGAATGTTACAAGTGCTTCTTTTCTAAATATTCACTTGTTGTACACCAGAAGACTCACACAGGAGAGAAACCTTATAAATGTTCAGAATGTGACAAGTGCTTCTCACGAAGTTCTAGGCTTACTATACACCAGAGGTTCCACACAGGAGAGAAACCATTTAAATGTTCAGAATGTGGGAAGTGCTTCACACAAAATTATAATCTTACTAAACACCAGAAAATACACACAGGAAATAAACCATTTATATGTTCAGAATGTGGCATGTGCTTTTTTTATAAGCTTACACTTGCTGAACACCAGAGGATTCACACAGGGCCGGCCTTAGGCCTTTAGGCGCCCTGTGCGAGAAAGCTTTACAGCGCCCCTCAGTGAACACACCCCTCAGTGGCCACACCCTCAGTAACCACACCCATTTATTACCCATATTTTTGGTAAAATATAAAAAGCGCGGTCACGTCGGGTAAATAGACACCAAACATGTCATGCTTTAAAATTGCGCGCACCCGCAAAATCGCAAAAAATTACCATGCCCAAAATTGACCATAGGTGACGCTTTAAAAGCTTTTACCGCTCATCAGTTTAGTGTTATCAGTGATTGATAGCCCTACAATTATTGCTCTCATTCCGACGTTTGCGGCGATATGTGACATGTGCGGCGTAATGGGCGAAATCGTCGTTTTCACACGTATGCGCACCCGACGCCTGTTTGCATGCATGTATGTATGGGGGGGACTTTAAAAAAAAACTGTCTCTTCATGTAATCCCAGACAGACTCCATGATGTTGAGATTAGGGCTCTGTGGGGGCCAAACCATCACTTCCAGGACTCCTTGTTCTTCTTTACACAGAAGATAGTTATTAATGACATTGGCTGTATGTTTGGGGTCGTTGTCCTGCTGCAGAATAAATTTGGGACCAATCACATGCTCCCTGATGGTATGGCATGATAGATAAGTATCTGCTGCCATTTTTCTGCACCCCAGATCCTATTTTTCCATACATAGTTGAGTCTCAGCCTTGTTTCCACGTCAGAAAAATGGCAGCAGGTGCTCTGGACTGATAAGTGATTATTTAAAATATTTGGCTGTAGAATAATGAGGGTTGACTGGAGGGGCAGGGGGGGGGGGGGGGG
>NW_017308039.1:98345-103234 GCF_000935625.1 Nanorana parkeri
GAGACAGAGCCAGTTGTCATTCGGGTAGCAGGGTAGATCCCGACAATATTACCGGGATCTATCTCAGTCACAGTGTGGCTCTGCTTTTAGCATATAGCGAGCAATAGCCCACTATACAATGAGTCTTGGGTCACAGGAAGATACAGTAAATGTCCTGTGATGCTAAAGAGAGCTATGGCCCAAAAAAGTTGGGCCATAGTTCTCTTTTAACATGCACAGTTTACTGGAATATTACATCATCCTAGCAGCTGCTCCATATAATACATGTATCAAAGTGTTCTGTCATCACTACAAGTTGCCCTGTGGCCTGTGTATAGTTCGACATGCAGCTAAACCTGAGGTGGAAAATGAGGAAAGTATATACTCTCATGAACATGGGCAAACGTTCAGCTCGTCTTTAAGGATCAATTTTATTTTTAAAGGCTCCATTTTGTTTGTTCAGCTATAAAGGTTAAAAACCTAAATTATATTTTCTGCTTTTAAAATCTTGCTTTTGCTGATAGCTAAAATGAAATACATCTTCTTTCATATTGTATCAAAGGACTTATGACGGTAACTAAACCATTAAGAGTTCTTCTTTCCTCATGTATCAAATGTCTTGTACTGACAGTAAAAGGGGATGCTTCACCTTTATAGTATACCAGATGTTTCCAGAAAGGTTAGGATCCTTAGAAAATAGATTGTTTGCTGTTGCTATGTGGTTATGGACAGTTGAAGGAGAACTATGAGGTGACTGAAAATCACTCATCCTAATAGTTCGAGCCGATGTTTGTCAATTAAACTGTCACAGGTCGGCTCAATATATCGGGAAGTGAGCGAACACATACCGCCGCTCGCTCACTTCTCGATCATCTCCCTGCAGAGAGCCGTGACTGTCAGTCATCCCACAGGGATTTCCCTCTCCCCCTCCCCTGTCCGATCCTCCAGCACTGACTGCGGCGGTCTCAGTATCCTGCGAGCCGTAGAAAGAAATCTATGTCAGAGAATGGAGTCATAAAATAACAAACTCCCAGAAACTATTTACCAGTCACTACAGAGTGAATACAAACTGGTCCCATAGCAGGAGATGTCACAAGACCCCAAAGATAGACATATCCTGAGTCTGTACAAACTGAGTGCCCACAGACTTGAAATTGAATCAGGGCGGCACAGACAGACCTACAAGCCCAGGGAGAGTGGACTGTGCCAGCATTGTCACCAGGGGGCCCTGGAGGATGAGGTCCACTTCCTGCTACAGTGCCCCCCAGTACTCTGCAGTGAGGGACACTCATTTCCAGAGGCTCAAGTCTCCACATTTTACTGGGAGAAGAGGAGACTCCCCATTGTGCTGGGAGAAGAGGAGACTCCACATTGTACTGGGAGAAGAGGAGACTCCACATTGTACTTTGAGAAGAGGAGACTCCACATTGTACTGGGAGAAGAGGAGACTCCACATTGTACTGGGAGAAGAGGAGACTCCCCATTGTACTGGGAGAAGAGGAGACTCCACATTGTACTGGAAGAAGAGGAGACTCCACATTGTACTGGTAGAAGAGGAGACTCCACATTGCACTGGCAGAAGAAGAGACTCCACATTGTAGTGAAGGGGATGGATACAGAGAGAGAGAAAGAAGGGAGGAGTGAGTTATATAGCGGAAAAAGATAGAGGGAGAGAGAGACAGAGTTTAGGACAGATATAGAGTGGGAGGGGAAGATGGGGAGGAGAAAGGAGAGAGACAGAGGAGAAATTGGAGTGGTAGAGGGAGGGAAAGAGAGAAAAGGAGGGACAACCAAAAGAGAGAGACAGAGAGGGAGAAAGAGAGAGTGGAGGAAAGAGATAGAGAGGAAAAGGGGAGAGATAGAGATGAGGGAGGAGGAGAGACAGGGTGGGAGAGAGTGAGATACAGGGAGAGATAGAGGTAGGGAAGAGAGAGAGAGGCGATGAAACCCATGGCTCTTCTGCTTGGCGCCTCGGTCTGGGGGATTCGGGGCGGGGAACCTGGTGGAGAAGCTCTCCCTGTACGCCATTGATGTGCTACTATACTTGGGGGATGTTGGCCCTTCCCAATCTTCAGCCCTAGAGATAATTGATAGTTTTGGTTCCTTTTCTAGTCCGGGGGAATCTCTACTCTTTGCGCTTAGCCCCTCCTGTTCCCCGCCCCCCGTTCCCCCGTATTCCCCTCTTATGCATATCTCAAGTACCTGGGTATGGTGATAGGCTCAGACCCCTCCCGATTTTTGGACAATAATCTATACCCTATCCTCAAACAACTGCGGACTAAGTGCTCGGAATGAAGGACCCTCCCTCTGTTGGTAGAATTAATTTGATTAAAATGATATTTCTCCCCATGTTTCTGTATTTTTTTCGAAATACCCCGGTGCCCATTCCTAATTCCTTTTTTCAAGTGCTTGATAGTGTCATATCCATTTATTTGGATGGGTAAAACACATAGGGTGTCTAGAGGAGTTCTACGCCTCCCCCTTACAGAGGGGGACTGAGACTCCCTCACTTTAAAACCTACTACTGGGCCGCAGTCCTGGTGACTGTACAATGGTGGTTTGAGCAGGATCAGGACAATCCGGCTGTGCCTCTGCAAGCGGCCCTATTGGGTTCCTATGTGGAGCTAAGCAATCTGGTATTCGCGACTCGAAATCTAGCGCTGCAGTCACTGGGCCTATGTGAACTATGTTGCCGGTACGGGCCAGGGTGAGGAGGGAACTGCTTCATACTGGCACTATCTCCACGTATGTCCCTTTGTGGGGTAACCCACGCTTGGAACACCTTCGTCCTGTCAGGAGTGCCAATGGTTTGGCAGAAGAACAAAGTGGAACTCACTGGCAGGGAATGGCCTGAAGCGTCCGGAGGCAGAGGTACAAAAGGGTTCATCCAAAGAGCAGTCAAGTCCAATCAGAGTCGAGGCAGGCAGCAAAGGTTCAGGGGCAGTCCAAGGTCGGCAACAGGAGGTCCAGATAAAGGGGGTCAGGAAACAAAGCAAGGCACATGTACAGGGAGCTAGGAAATCACACCACAGGATGAGATAACTCAGCAACAAGCCAGAGCTCTGGCCAGGTTTTTATAGCCAGGGGGTGTAAGTCCGCCCCCCTGTCACCGAGGCAACCAGGAGGCTTCTCTTCACGAGAGCCAATGGCAGGCGAGAGGTGGTATGGGTGTGTACGGGAACCTCCCCCAGCTAGGTCCACACCTGAGGCCTAAACAGGTGCAGGCACACTATGCACGTGCTCCTGGGGATGCGCGCGCAGCCTGCGTACTGCGCATGCGCACCTGCCGCACGACTTGCGCATGCGCACCTGCAACCGGGCGCCAGTGGTTCTGCCAGCCTGGAGGGAGACCCGTACCCTGCGCAGTGCCCGCTGACCCTGTGGGGAGGTGACACCTGATAGCTCCATTCCTGATCCCCAGACTTGGGCCCGATACGGGATAACACTTATCAAACATATTATACCGGGGAGGGGGGGCGCTGTTGGGTTTTGACAGACTCCGGACTCTGTACAATCTCCCTCCGACTATGCACTTTAGATACTTACAGCTGCAACATGCTTATAGGGCCCACTTCCCTGGTCCAATGATTGTTGAATCTGACTGTATTGAACGATTCATAAACCCCTCTCCTCGCTCTACCTCCGTTTGACCAGTAAAAGCGGCCCTGCACTTGTAGGCCTCTTTGAAAGGTGGAGAGAGGATATCCCCTTGCTGACGGAAGATAGTTGGGAATCGTGTGTGCAGACATTTGTATCTACAGTAATTTTCCCCAGGGAAAGGTTTATACAACTGAAGTTTGTACACAGAGTTTATTAGACCCCTGTTTGGCTGGCCAGGATATATCGCACAGCCGACGCTCACTGTAACAGGTGCACTGCGGAGATGGGCATGTTTTTCCACACAGTTTGGTCATGTTGTCACCTTCGACTATACTGGGAATCCATGGTCTCCACAGTAAACGCAGTGACAGGTTTGCAGTTGGAGGTGGAGCCCTTGATCTTCCTGCTTGGCTGTGGTGACACTATACAAACAACTAGGGCTACGGAACTACTTATTATTATAATTATACAGGATTTATAGAGCGCTTTACAATAAAAGGAGGACATTACAATCACAATACAATTCCAGACAAGATGGTAAGGAGGGCCCTGCCCGTGAGGACTTACAATCTAAAAGGGAAGGGACAGTGATACATGAGGAGGTAGCTGTGTGGGGATGAATTGTTTGAGAACGTGATGGTTGAGCGGTTAGCTTGAGGTCGGATAGGCTTCCCTGAAGAGATGAGTCTTTAGAGAACGCCTAAAGGCAGTCAAGGTGAGAGACAGATGGACAGGTTGGGGTAATGAGTTCGAGAGGATAGGAGAGACTTTGCAGAAGTCCTGGAGGCGAGCATGGGAGGAGTTGACAAGGGAGCTGGAAAGCAGGAGGTCTTGGGATGAGCAGAGCAGACCGTTAGGGTGATACTTTGAGACAAGGTTGGAGATGTAACCTGGGGCAGAGTTGTGGATGGCTTTGTAAGTGATAGTTAATATTTTGAATTTTATACTTTGGGCGAGTGGAAGCCAGTGTAGGGATTGGCAAAGGGGGGTTATTTTCCACGTTGCCTACTATTCTCGTAGGGAGAGGAAAATTAGCCATTCCCCCCACAGTGGGACACGATAGATAGGATGCTGCCCCTTTACAAACTGACTTATATGAGTCGGAATTGCATACGCAAGTTTGATCGTGAGGAGGGTCCCCTCCCGTCTGAACCCTGTGGTAACTAAGAGGGACTTGGGATGAGATGGGACTTGTTGATACTGCGGGTCTAGCTTACTTACTGTGGATCCCGCTACTGACCCGGAGCTTATACTGTGCCTATGCCGGGATGCTAGGGTGCTTATCCTCCTCCCTCCTGATCCCTGCGGCA
>NW_017308039.1:103500-108554 GCF_000935625.1 Nanorana parkeri
AAGAAGAGATAGAGGGAGGGAGGAGAGAGAGAAAGGGACAACAAAAAGAGTGTGAAAGATAGACAGAGGGAGGGATAGACAGAGCGGCAGAGAGATGGAGAGAGAGAGTGTACTACAGATATAGAGTAGGGGGGGAGAAATGAGAAAAAGAGAAACGGAGGGACAACATAAAGAGAGCGGAAGAGTATGAAAGGGAGACAATGGAAGGGAGAGAGACAGATTGGGAGAGGGAGAAAGAGAAATGGCATCCAATCAGCTTCTCTCTTTCATTTTCAAAGCTTAACGGAACAAACTGAAGAGAGAAGCTGATTGGTTGCCCGGGGGAGCTGCTTTAGATTCTGTCTGCTCCAGTTTTTATAATTTCCCCCAGAATTAGAGGCAGAGAGAGATAGAGAAAGAGAGATAAAAAGGGAGAACAGAGAGAGATATAGAGGGAGAGTGAAACCTATTTTGGAGTTTTATATATCTAATAACAGACAGTGTCTTGTCCTATATAACGCAGCACACAATGACAATATGGTTTTATTTTCTTTGTACTTATACATGTTTCCACCATAAATGTTCTACATTGCAGAGTTCTATGTCTGTAACAATCAGAGTTCTTATCATGGTTATGATGTGAGACGAGTGAGGTTGTTGTGCTGAAGATGAGATGAGGTAAATCCAGACATGTGTGTCCTCAGGCTCCCCTCCCCCTGTCACAGCAGCAGGAAGGAGGAAGCCGTATTACCTCGTCTTCTCCTCACAGAGAGAAGCTCCCATGAACACACTCTCCCCCTGTGCATTGGATTCTGGGACTTGTAGCCTCCTATCAGGACACTAAACTACAGTCTCGGATGACCTGGAAGCCGGAAGGAGAAGTTCTGCAGCTGCATTTGTAAGAAGAGACAGAACACGCAGGAGATCTGAACACCGGGGTAAGTACATATGTCGGAGAAATAAATATGGACATGAATATTAGATATAAGAGCTGCTGCAATGAGGTGTAGACTAGGGAACTAACATGAGGCATTGCAGGACTCAGCCAGCCACAGGCATCACTCCCAGAGGCAGTGTGTGTTGTGGGATTTGTAGTTCCACTGCAGTCGTAGGGCCGAGGTTTGTCTTCCTCTAGTTTAGAGTAACAAAGGTGAAGTAATCCTTTAATCTCCATCTTAAATATTTGTTGTTTACTGTAATTTCTCCTGCTACAAGACTTGTGAGTGCTCGACCTCGACTTGTGTATGTATAGATATATTTCCTCACACAAGCATGGCAGCATACACATGGGCATAGCTCTGCCGCTCACCAAATCACAGGCCTGGTTATATTATACATGAAAACAGCCCCAGAGAGGCAGAATTTTCTCTGTTTTGTCCTCACTGCCGGCTCTGCCGTTACTATGATTTATTGTTATTATTTTACCCTCACCTTGCGGGTTTCCTCTGGCCTGCCGCACAGGTTCAGCCTCTCCTGTAGTTCCCTAAGTTCAGGTTGCTAAACGCACCTCAGGAGGGAAGCCTCCCCTACATCTACAAAGTTTGAGCTTGGGGTCTCCTCTTGTTCAGATGTCTCCTCCATCATGGCGGCCAAGATGCTTCCTGGCCTTGTGACTCTGGCGGGACTATGATTGAGCCTCATCATCAGAAAACTGTGCATATGTTGCTGCCACCTGTAGTTCTACAGTGCTATTAATGCTTAAAGTCGCATTAAAGTCACAATCCCCCTCTACCCCCATGCTGCTTTAAGGACTTACCTTAACCAGTTGACATCCGCGGTGTTAAACCCCCTTCCCATCCAGGCCATTTTTCAGTATTCAAGAGACGGCTGGTACCGTCCTCTGATCCAGCTCTGCACTCGTCCCATGATCTTACAGGGCCGCTAGAGAATCTTCCAATCTTCAGACGGGAGCGAGCGGTGGAGACACAGGGAAGTTTTTACCTATTTGGTATCTTTTTAAATTTTTTTTCATGGTTTTGCATATATTTACTGCTTGCCGACTGTAGATATATGTGAAAACAAAAGTGACTTTAATACTACTATAAATGGGGCCCTATGGAATGTGTTGCTCCATTTGCAGGCTCCTGCCTGTTGTGTTATAACCCTTTAACCTCCCTGGCAGTATTCCCGAGTGTGGCTCGGGGTTATTTTCAGTACCAAGAGCGGTAACCCCGAGCCAGACTCGGGAATGCACAGAAAACTGTCACTTACCTTGTCCCTGCGAGCACGCGGTGTCCTGTACGCGGCCGGCCGATGCCGGCATCTGAGTTTTAGTTTAGTTTTCGGGCGTCACAGCGGGGGGTGGAGCCGGCGGGAAATTCATAAGTGAAAACATGACATTTACACAGAATACACACAATACAATGTAATCTGCTATGATTACACTTATGTATCAAACTATTTCACTTCAATTTTGTCCCTAGAGCTTTGTCCAGTGCCCTGCCTGCACTTTTACTGTTCTTTCTGCCTGGAAAATCATAAACGTCCATGGCATCCAAAAAGCGTCCCTTTAGGTCAAAAGCGGTTTTAGACCAGGTAGAGAACAGCGATAGTAAGTTAGAATTACTTGCAGAAATGAGCGATAGCGATTCGCTGTGAAATTCGTCATCAGACACTGAAAGTCACTTTCAGTGTCTGATGACGAATTTCCCTGGTCTAAAACCGCTTTTGACCTAAAACAGCGACGATTCTGCGAAGCAGCATGCTGCCCGAGCAATGCTTTCCCAAGCTAGTTGCCGAGTCCCCCATTTGTGATTTACCCTGGATTCCTGGAAGTTTTCCTGTGTATCGAGCCTTTGGCTTGTCCTTGGAAATCCCTGTCTACTGGCTGCCCTGTGCTTCGCTTTTGTCCTTGGAAAATCCCTGTCTACTGGCTGCCCTGTGCTTCGCTTTTGTCCTTGGAAATCCTTGTCTACTGGCTGCCCTGTACTTCACTTTGTACCTGGAAGTCTTTAGCCTGTCCCTAACCTTTTAATTTGTACCCTGTACCTGTTAGGTGAGTTGGGTGGACCTAGGTATTGTGACCTGGGGTCAGCACGCAGCCAAGCCCATCTCCACCATCAGGAGCTCTGGTGAATACCGTCTGGCTCTTAGATTCCACATCCTGGGGACCCCTGCCACCTACTCAGCATACCATGCCACCTACTCAGCATTGCAGCACCCTGCCTTGTATTTTGAACTTCCAGCTTTAGTTGACTTCCACTACCTCATTCTGTTTCCCTGCTTGTACTCCAGCTCTGGGAGTCATCAGCCTACACTGCTTGGACCCTTTTCTCTAAGTGTCCCTGCCAGTGTAGTGGAAAGGGTCCACATACCTGACTCCAGTTTATATCTGTGAGTCCCAATCCATGACACCTGGGATGTCTACTGGACTCTTGTTTGGACAGATTTAGGTGAGTTATTCCTAAGATTTACTAAGAATTACAGGCCTACAATATAAAACAACAAATGTCCATGAAAAACAATGTACCGCTTTGGGATGCTAAAATCCTGAATAATCATACCGCCAGGGAGGTTAATTCCCTAACATGTGAGTATGTGACTACCATATGTACAGCATTGATGCCAGTGTAGGTAGTGTTAGAACTTGGGCTTTATTGATTGCAAATCTCTCCAGCTCCATGGTCAGCACCGATCCTTAAAGGTAGAGTGTTGAATTGCTCAATTTTGGGATGCAGGTTCTCTTTGAGCTAGGGCTGCAACAACTAATCGACATAATCGATTATAATCGATTATTGAAAAAGTTGTCAACTTAGCCGTGATAAAGCCTCTACGCTATCACAGCCAGGGCCGGCCTTAGGGGTGTGCAAGCTGTGCGGACACACAGGGCGCCATGGCAACAAAGGCGCCAGGCGGCCGACACAGCTTCTCCTCGGGGCGGCTTCTCTCCTCCTCACCGCTGGCCATCCGACATGACAAGGCTCCCTCGTCCGTCCCCCACCCCCCCATCACTTCAGCGCTGTTCTGCTGTTCCCGGATCCCCGCTGCCTGCATGGGCTGAGGAAGCGGGGTTCCGAGGAGAAACTGCGGGGGACGCAGGAGGGAGCACTGCTTGCTGTCAGTATGGCCGAGCGGCGAGGGGGAGAGAAACCGCGCCCGCAGCTGTCAGGATGGCCGAGCGGGGAGGAGCCGCTGTCATCCTGTCAGTTTTGGGATGACAGCGGCTCTGTGCGTGGCAGGGCGGGGCATCGGTAAATATCATTGATATTTACTGATCCTCTGTGTGTGAAGGACAAACACTGGAGCGATCCTCTGATCGCTCCAGTGTTTGTCTTTCGGGGCCACGTTGGGTCCCCGTCATCAGGGACCCAACGTGGCCCCGAAAGTACTTGTTATTTTGAATGACCGTTGTCATTAAAATATATTGAATCTACTTTTGGAGTGCTGGTGACATCTTTTGGAATTACTACTTGACTACACGGTGCCTCCGTGGTCGCTACAAGCACCCTATTACAGACATCATCTCCTAGGAGATCCGGTAAGGAGTGCAGGAAGATACACACAATTTTGTAAATCACTGGGGACACATAGTACTATGTGTCCCCAGTTATGAATGAATAGGCTGTGATTTACATCACAGCTTGTTTATTCAAGGTTTCCTCAATGGGGAGAAGCACTCTGTACAGAGGCTCCTCCCCATTCAGAAACTAGTGATAGTAAATATTTTACTATCACCAGTTTCTGAATGAATGAGAAGTGCTGAGGCTGCAGAAAAAGAAATTGAGGATTTGGTATCCTCGATTTCTTTTCTATTTTAAAAGGGAAATGTCAGGGGTCTATTTGGACCCCTAATATTTCCCCGAAGCCCCCAACAGTAAAAAATAAATAAATAATAAAACATTATTTTTTAAAATTATAAAAAATGTAAAAAAGTATTTTAGAAAACTGTCCCCCTCGCTCCCCCCACACACACACATATTATTAGACATGTCTGAAGACTAAAGGAGATCAGGGGATCAGATGAAATGAACGAAAACTAGAAACGTTTCCTTCGTTTCATCAAACAAAACACTTCTTTATGCTATTTTGGATTCAGCCACTGGCGTGTTTTGGAGGCAGGGCGCATGACGTCATAT
>NW_017308039.1:109804-110650 GCF_000935625.1 Nanorana parkeri
CTGTATAATGTATTGCTGGGATTTGTAGTCCTCTATAGCCGGTGCCATTCTGCATTCATTGCTGTATAATTTTACACTTTCCATTTCACTATATTGCACGCCACACTTTCTTTTTTTCTTTTTTACTTCCACCGGTCCAAGCTCGCTCCTGTGATGGACTACAACCTCAATACAAACTAGTAGTCCCATCACTGGAGCCTTTTTTTAAAATGTATTTTATTGTTTATCCGATTAACCGATTAATCGAACTTAATAATCGGCTAACTAATCGATTTTGAAAATAATCGTTAGCTGCAGCTCTACTTTGAGCCGTGATAAAGCCTCTACGCTATCACAGCCAGGGCCGGCCTTAGGGGTGTGCAAGCTGTGCGGACACACAGGGCGCCATGGCAACAAAGGCGCCAGGCGGCCGACACAGCTTCTCCTCGGGGCGGCTTCTCTCCTCCTCACCGCTGGCCATCCGACATGACAAGGCTCCCTCGTCCGTCCCCCACCCCCCCATCACTTCAGCGCTGTTCTGCTGTTCCCGGATCCCCGCTGCCTGCATGGGCTGAGGAAGCGGGGTTCCGAGGAGAAACTGCGGGGGACGCAGGAGGGAGCACTGCTTGCTGTCAGTATGGCCGAGCGGCGAGGGGGAGAGAAACCGCGCCCGCAGCTGTCAGGATGGCCGAGCGGGGAGGAGCCGCTGTCATCCTGTCAGTTTTGGGATGACAGCGGCTCTGTGCGTGGCAGGGCGGGGCATCGGTAAATATCATTGATATTTACTGATCCTCTGTGTGTGAAGGACAAACACTGGAGCGATCCTCTGATCGCTCCAGTGTTTGTCTTTCGGGGCCACGTGGGGTC
>NW_017308039.1:111044-149791 GCF_000935625.1 Nanorana parkeri
AGTGCTGAGGCTGCAGAAAAAGAAATTGAGGATTTGGTATCCTCGATTTCTTTTCTATTTTAAAAGGGAAATGTCAGGGGTCTATTTGGACCCCTAATATTTCCCCGAAGCCCCCAACAGTAAAAAATAAATAAATAATAAAACATTATTTTTTAAAATTATAAAAAATGTAAAAAAGTATTTTAGAAAACTGTCCCCCTCGCTCCCCCCACACACACACATATTATTAGACATGTCTGAAGACTAAAGGAGATCAGGGGATCAGATGAAATGAACGAAAACTAGAAACGTTTCCTTCGTTTCATCAAACAAAACACTTCTTTATGCTATTTTGGATTCAGCCACTGGCGTGTTTTGGAGGCAGGGCGCATGACGTCATATAACACCGCACGTGTTGGGTGCCACAATGATTTTGGAGCGCCGGAGTCCCGTGTTACCTTGCTCAGATTGCATACACAAACCCTGCCCACGTAAAACAAATATTGCATGCACAATTTTTTTGTGATCGCACCGCACTGGAACGCAGGGCATTTTCGTACCACATGTTCCGGTGCAGGTGGGAGGCATGTCTGCGGCGCCAATGGAATGAATGGCACCACGATGTACCCTTCCAGCCAGAATGCAGGCAGGGTTTGTTTATGTGATCTAGTGTGTTCATGGAAAGGAGCCTTGCACTGGATAGTGTGGACGAGCACATAAGGGAAAGATATTTGGATCACAAAGACTCATCATATCTAGTTATTATAAAAAGAGTATAAGAAGACAACTGAGGTCACTATAATGATAAACTATAGGTGTACACTTTGGATTTTTGTCTAAAAAACAGTAAAGTCATATATCTCTACTCTGCCAGAGTTATGGCTGTTTATTACATACAGTAAATCTGCTATGGGCAGTGAGGAAGTCTTACATTTCCAAACTCTCAATATCTGACCTCAGTCTGTTGTTTGTATTGAGATTGTGTGTAAACATTTCTTTTTACTTTTCATATAGGTAATTAATGAGCTGAATTAGCCATTCAACATCTACTGCGGACAACATTCACAGCTAAAAGGAGAGACAAAATGAACAAAGTTACTGAGAAGCTGCACCAATGTTTCGTGTGCCAGAAGAGTTTTACCCGTAAGTCAAAACTCATTAGTCATCTGAGGATTCACACCGGGGAGAAGTTATTTAAATGTTCAGAATGTCCCAAGTGCTTCTCAGAAAATTCTTGTCTTACTAAACACCTGAGGATTCACACAGGAGAGAAACCATATAAATGTTCAGAATGTGGAAAGTGCTTCTCACTAAGTTCTAGTCTTACTATTCATCAGAGGATTCACACAGGAGTGAAACCATTTAAATGTTCAGAATGTGGAAAGTGCTTCTCACGAAGTTCTAGTCTTACTAAACACCAGAGGACTCACACAGGAGAGAAACCATATCAATGCCCTGAATGTCACAAGTGCTTCTCAGACAATTCTCATTTTGCTGAACATCTGAGGATCCACACAGGAGTGACACCATTTAAATGTTCAGAATGTGACAAGAGCTTCTACGCACATTCTAGTCTTACTAAACACCAGAGGATTCACACTGGAGAGAAACCATTTAAATGTCCAGAATGTGACAAGAGCTTCTCTGAACGTTTTAGTCTTAATAAGCACCAGTGGACTCACACAGGAGAGAAACCATTTAAATGTTCAGAATGTGGAAAATGTTTCTCAAAACATTCTCATCTTACTAGTCACGAGAGGACTCACACTGGAGAGAAACCATTTAAATGTTCAGAATGTGGGAAGTGCTTCACACAAAATTCTAATCTTACTAAACACCTGAGGATACACACAGGAAATAAACCATTTATATGTTCAGAATGTGGCATGTGCTTTTTTTATAAGCTTACACTTGCTGAACACCAGAAGATTCACACAGGGGGAAAAGCCATTTAAATGTTGGGAAGTGTTTCTCACACACTTTTAGACTTCCTAAACACCAGAAGACTCACACAGCACAGAAACCATTGAAGAGTACAACATGGGGAAAATGCTTCTTACAAAGAGGAAACCATGCCTGACACCACAGATCTAACACAGGAGGGAATCCATGTGGAGAATGTGACAAGGAAATGTCCAGCAACATGAAGTTACACACACTGGGGAGAAGCCAAACTAATGGATGTAACAAATGTGCTAAATGTAAATGAACTATGATCCAGCTTTAAAAGCTTCACACAGGAGAGAAGCTGTATCAAAATGTAAGATGAGTTTTATAAAACTGCCCCAACTGCCCCCCTACCTGGAGGTTCATAAGAGAGAGAGAGACATTGTGCAAAGGAAACCATAACATAGAAGCCGGATCTCTGGAAAGGCCATACAGGACTCAATGTCGGGGGGAATAGTCTCCAAGATACAACTGACTCCATATTGTTGTATTAACTAAAAACATTTCATTCTCATGCACACATGCAAACTTAAAGCATTGTGATGCCATTTTCTTTTCACACATAGAACTGAGAGTGTTGCACCCATGAACATAACTTGAATTGCTTGATGAGGTTTTAGAAGAAAGCTAAATTGCAGTCATGTAACAGAAATAAATAAATTGTATAGTACACATTTTTCTTGCCTTTGGTTTCCATCACTGATCTGTGTAATTTAACCTCCCTGGCGGTATGATTATGGAGGATTTTAGCATGCCAAAGCGGTACATTGTTTTTCATGGAAATTTGTTGTTTTATATTGTAGGCCTGTAATTCTTAGTAAATCGTAGGAATAACTCACCTAAATCTGTCCAAACAAGAGTCCAGTAGACATCACAGGTACCTCAACTATGCGTTTTCCGCACTAGATTATCATGGGCCGTGGCGCAGTCCAGGCAGTGGGTCCCATCCAAAGGTGGGAACCACTGCGAGGAGTGTACCACCGCCCATGTGTAAAGAGAATAATTGTAATTGCATCTTAAAGCATCTATGTTTTGGTTCACACACATGACCGGATATACCGACGACAGCGGCCCAGTGCAAGGACTGCAATCCTCTAGCCTGAAGATGGAGAGCAATTCTCGCAGTGGGCCACAGCCCATAAGTCAGCAGATCCAGCGGGGTAGGAATCCCTCATCTGTGTAGGAATATATATATAGAAAGAGTAGTGCCATGCGAAAATGGTAAGACTTGATGAAAAAAGATGGTAAAGCAAAAGTATATAATGAAAATAGAAAGGAGAACATCGAGGACAGCAGGGGCACACCATGCAGGACTGATAACAAAAGACCCAATTTATGGAGCCTAGGTCCATTTGTTGGATAAGGAAATGTAACTAAATTAATACCTATCACATTGGGTAACTGTTATGTGTTTTTTGTTTGTTATTTATATGTATTATTGATCCAGGTCACTGTCTTTTCAAATCAATTGTTCTTTACACTGAAGATAGTTATTAATGACATTGGCTGTATGTTTGGGGTCGTTGTCCTGCTGCAGAATAAATTTGGGGCCAATCAAACGCCTCCCTGATGGTATGGCATGATAGATAAGTATCTGCTTGTATTTCTCAGCATTAAGGACACCATTGATCCTGACAAAATCTCCAACTCCATT
This sequence comes from Nanorana parkeri, assembly GCF_000935625.1. Taxonomy (NCBI): domain Eukaryota; kingdom Metazoa; phylum Chordata; class Amphibia; order Anura; family Dicroglossidae; genus Nanorana; species Nanorana parkeri. Next base: position 114,625 of record NW_017308039.1, read on the forward strand.
GGCCGAAATGTAGCCCCAGACTTGCAAGGAACCTCCACCATGCTTCACTGTTGCTGCAGACACTCGTTAATGTACCGCTCTCCAGCCCTTCGGCAAACATACTGCCTCCTGCTACAGCCAAATATTTCAGATTTTGACTCATCAGTCCAGAGCACATGCTGCCATTTTTCTGCACCCCAGATCCTATTTTTCCATACATAGCTGAGTCTCAGCCTTGTTTCCGCGTCAGAAAAACATCAGCAGGTGTTCTGGACTGATAAGTGATTATTTGAAATATATGGCTGTAGAATAATGAGGGTTGACTGGAGGAACGGATAGGGTGGGGGCAGAGGGAGGCAGAGACAGCTGTCATTCAGGATGCAGGGTAGATCTCGACAATATTATCGGGATCTATCTCAGTCACAGTGTGGCTCTGCTTTTAGCATATAGCGAGCAATAGCCCACTATACAATGAGTCTTGGGTCACAGGAGGATACAGTAAATGTCCTGTGATGCTAAAGAGAGCTATGGCCCAAAAAAGTTGGGCCATAGTTATCTTTTAACGAATCTTTTAACGAAGCTTCGGCAGCACATATACTAAAATTGGAACGATACAGAGAAGATTAGCATGGAAGGGATTTGACTGTCTCCTCGCTGACACAGTAGAAAGGCTTCACAAGGCTGAGTGTCCTTCACACTCGCATGCTGTTTTATCCAAACGGATTTCTGTAAGTGCAATCAATTTTTTAAATCCAAATAAAAGTTCTTGCTATTTGCACTTAGATCTGTCTCTCTTCTGTGGCTTCTCCCCTTCTATTTTTCTCTGGCTGGACCCTCCGTGGTTACCTCCAATTACACCTGGAGGGTGCGTACCATCAGTACCGAGAGGGAGTGTAAGCTGCATGCAGGAGAGGAGAGAGAGGCTAAAAGAGAAGCTCCGTGGATCCATCGGCGGAAGAAAAAGTAACAAACATTTGTTTATTTTCAACTTACCATTTTCCTTTTTAACATTTGTAGTTCTGTCCATAAGAACTCTATTCCTCCCAGAAGTCCATTTTTTACTGATACATTGTGGAACAGCACAGACTGACCCCAAGAAACTGTATGCTTAAAATATCTGTACTTTAATAGAGTGGATAAAAAGCGTTTTTTTCACTTGCCGCCACCTATGCTGGACTCTGCCGTTTATTCAATAATTTCCTTCGGTGATGAACTTTGTTATACTCACATCGCTTTATGTGATTTATATTGTTGTCACATATTTTTATACACAGCTGATATTTAGATCACATATGTGCGGTTTTTACACATAAATTACTACCACAAAGTAGAGATTGAATAACAAAAGACGAGGCAAGGTTTATTTATTTATTAATGCATTTATTTATTTAATTATCCAATCAGTTACTTAGTTGTTTCAATTACTCCTTCACGATTTAAAGATCCTAAAAACACTTTGAATTAGTATCACCAGAGACACGATTTGTTTTCTATACACTGTGATTACAATTTTACTATTGTTGATTAACTTTCTCAAACATTAGTTTATGAGAGAACACAAAAAGGTTGAATACACACACCAAGCGCAACATATTAGCATACATTTGAACAACATACAAAGCCATCTACAACTCCACCCCAACCTACATCACTGATCTCATCTCAAAATATCACCCAAACCGTCCTCTCCGTTCCTCTCAAGACCTCCTCTCTAGCTCTCTCATTACCTCCTCCCATGCTGGCCTCCAGAACTTCTCCAAAGTGTCCCCCATCCTCTGGAACTCCTTACCCCAATCTGTTCGTCTATCTCCTACGCTGCCCACCTTTAGGCGATCCTTAAAAACCCATCTCTTCGGGGAAGCCTACCTCATCTCAACATAACTGGCTTTTACTTCCTCCAATAACTCAACCCAAACAATTATTACCTTTTATATCACTTGCCCCTCCTACTAGATTGTAAGCTCTTACGAGCAGGGCCCTCCCAACCCTATTGTACTGTAAATTGTATTGTAACCTTACTGTCTCCACTATTTTATAAAGCGCTGAGCAAATTGTTGGCGCTATATAAGTCCTGGATAATAATAATACTCTCATGAACATTGGCAAACGTTCAGTTCGTCTTTAAGGATCCATTTCATTTTTAAAGGCTCCATTTTGTTTGTTCAGCTGTAACGGTTACAAACCTAAGTGATATTTTCTGCTTTTAAAATCTTGCTTTTGCTGATAGCTAAAATTAAATACATCTTCTGTCATATTGTATCCAAGGACATAATGAACTATTCGAAAGAAAACTATATCAGAGAATGGAGTAATGAAATAAAAAACTTCACAGAAACTATTTACCAGTCACTACAGAGAGAATACAAACTGGCCCCATACCTGGAGATGTTACAAGACCCCAAAGACAGACAAATCCTGAGTCTGTACAGACTGTGGGCACTCAGCCCACAGACTGGAAAACGAATCAGGGTGGCACAGAGAGACCTACAAGCCCAGGGAGAGTAGAATGTGCCAGTGTTGTGACCAGGGGGACCTCTAGGAGGAGGTCCACTTCTTGCTACAATGCACCCCCAGTACTATGCAGTGAGGGACACTCACTTCCAGAGGCTCTCATCTCACATCCCGGACTTCACTTCTATAGAAGAGAAGAGGAAACTCCACATTGTACTGGGAGAAGAGGAAACTTCACGTTGTACTGGGAGAAGAGGAGACTCCACATTGTACTGGGAGAAGAGGAGACTCCACATTGTACTGGGAGAAGAGGAGACTCCACATTGTACTGGGAGAAGAGGAGACTCCACATTGTACGGGGAGAAGAGGAGACTCCACATTGTACTGGGAGAAGAGGAGACTCCGCATTGTACCGGGAGAAGAGGAGACTCCACATTGTACTGGGAGAAGAGGAGGCTCCACATTGTACTGGGAGAAGAGGAGACTCCACATTGTACTGGGAGAAGAGGAGACTCCACATTGTACTGGGAGAAGAGGAGACTCCACATTGTACTGGGAGAAGAGGAGGCTCCACATTGTACTGGGAGAAGATGAGACTCCACATTGTACTGGGAGAAGAGGAGACTCCACATCGACTGGGAGAAGAGGAAACTCCACATTGTAGTGAGAGAAGAGGAGACTCCACATTGTACTGGGAGAAGAGGAGACTCCACATTGTAGTGAGAGAAGAGGAGACTCCACATTGTACTGGGAGAAGAGGAGACTCCACATTGTACTGGGAGAAGAGGAGACTCCACATTGTATTGGGAGAAGAGGAGACTCCACATTGTACTGAGAGAAGAGAAGACTCCACACTGTACTGGGAGAAGAGGATACTCCACACTGTACTGGGAGAAGAGGATACTCCACACTGTACTGGGAGAAGAGGATACTCCACACTGTACTGGGAGAAGAGGATACTCCACACTGTACTGGGAGAAGAGGAGACTCCACACTACTCGGAGAAGAGGAGACTCCGCATTGTACTGGGAAAAGAGGAGACTCCACAGTGAACTGGGAGAAGAGGAAACTCCACATTGTACTGGGAGAAGAGGAGACTCCACACTGTACTATGAGAAGAGGAGACTCCACACTGTACTGGGAGAAGAGGAGACTCCACATTTCACTGGGAGAAGAGAAGACTCCACATTGTACTGGGAGAAGAGGAGACTCCACAGTGTACTGGGAGAAGAGGAAACTCCACACGGTACTGTGAGAAGAGAAGACTCCACACTGTACTGGGAAAAGAGGAGACTCCACACTGTACTAGGAGAAGAGGAAACTCCACATTGTAGTGAGAGAAGAGGAGACTGCACATTGTACTGGGAGAAGAGGAGACTCCGCATTGTACTGGGAAAAGAGGAGACTCCACAGTGAACTGGGAGAAGAGGAAACTCCACAGTGTACTGGGAGAAGAGGAAACTCCACATTGTACTGGGAGAAGAGGAGACTCCGCATTGTACTGGGAAAAGAGGAGACTCCACAGTGAACTGGGAGAAGAGGAAACTCCACAGTGTACTGGGAGAAGAGGAAACTCCACATTGTACTGGGAGAAGAGGAGACTCCGCATTGTACTGGGAGAAGAGGAGACTCCACACTGTACTGGGAGAAGAGGATACTCCACACTGTACTGGGAGAAGAGGAGACTCCACACTACTCGGAGAAGAGGAGACTCCGCATTGTACTGGGAAAAGAGGAGACTCCACAGTGAACTGGGAGAAGAGGAAACTCCACATTGCACTGGGAGAAGAGGAGACTCCACACTGTACTATGAGAAGAGGAGACTCCACACTGGCCTGGGAGAAGAGGAGACTCCACATTTCACTGGGAGAAGAGAAGACTCCACATTGTACTGGGAGAAGAGGAGACTCCACAGTGTACTGGGAGAAGAGGAAACTCCACACTGTACTGTGAGAAGAGAAGACTCCACACTGTACTGGGAAAAGAGGAGACTCCACACTGTACTAGGAGAAGAGGAAACTCCACATTGTAGTGAGAGAAGAGGAGACTGCACATTGTACTGGGAGAAGAGGAGACTCCACATTGTACTGGGAGAAGAGGAGACTCCACATTGTACTGGGAGAAGAGGAGACTCCACAGTGTACTGGGAGAAGAGGAAACTCCACACTGTACTGTGAGAAGAGGAGACTCCACATTGTACTGGGAGAAGAGGAGACTCCACATTGTACTGAGAGAAGAGAAGACTCCACACTGTACTGGGAGAAGAGGATACTCCACACTGTACTGGGAGAAGAGGATACTCCACACTGTACTGGGAGAAGAGGATACTCCACACTGTACTGGGAGAAGAGGATACTCCACATTGTACTGGGAGAAGAGGAGACTCCACAGTGTACTGGGAGAAGAGGAAACTCCACACTGTACTGTGAGAAGAGGAGACTCCACATTGTACTGGGAGAAGAGGAGACTCCACATTGTACTGAGAGAAGAGAAGACTCCACACTGTACTGGGAGAAGAGGATACTCCACACTGTACTGGGAGAAGAGGATACTCCCCACTGTACTGGGAGAAGAGGATACTCCACATTGTACTGGGAGAAGAGGAGACTCCACACTGTACTGGGAGGAACGGAGACTCCACATTGTACTGGGAGAAGAGGAGACTCCACACTGTACTGGGAGAAGAGGAGACTCCACATTGTACTGGGAGAAGAGGAGACTCCACATTGTACTGGGAGAAGAGGAGACTACACAACCCTGAACAATTCTCAGGACTCACCTATTCCCTAATATCAGCTTTTATCCCTAATATTGTCCTATGGCTTCCTTCCCCACCCCCATTAATCCATGTCATAAAAAACAAATTGCTTTGGCAATGCTAACAAAGCTTATTTGAATTTGAGAGGGGGAGAGTAAGGGAAAGATGAGGTTGAGCCCTCGTTCACACCTGAACGTTTTGTAGCGCGTTCTACGCTCGACGAACGCCCTACAAAACGCTCAAAAGTATAAATCCCATTGTATTCAATGGTCTCGTTCCCACCTTGGCGTATTTCCGCCCGTCCCTAACGCGCTACAAAACGGCCCACGCCTGAAAAGGTACAGGTACTACTTTGGGCCATTTTGTTGCGCGTTTCCATTGGGATGCAGCCAAGTAGCCTTCGGAAACGCGCGACGATCACGCATATGCAATACGCCTAGGTGTGAACGAGACCAGAGAGAGAAAAAAAGGGGGTGAGAGAGAGAGAGATCCGGATGGGGAGAGAGAGGGAGTGAAGGATAGAGATAGAGAAGCAAGTAGAGAGAGAAAAAAGGGGGGAGATAGAGGGAGTGAAGGAGAGCAAGGGAGAGAAAGAGACACAGAGGGGAATATATCAAGACTGGAGCAGGTGTCTGTGGCAACCAATCAGCTTCTCTCTTTATTTTCAAAGTTTAATGGAACAAACTGAAGAGAGATTCTGTTTGCTCCAGTTTCCATCATTTCCCCCAGAATGAGAGGCAGGGAGAGAGGGAAGGAGAGTGAAACCTATTTTGGAGTTTTATCTATCTAATAACAGACAGTGTCTTGTCCTATATAACGCTGCACATAATGACAATATGGTTTTATTTTCTTTGTACTTATGTCTGTAACAATCAGTGTTCTTATCATGGTTATGATGTGAGACGAGTGAGGTTGTTGTGCTGAAGATCAGATGAGGTAAATCCAGACATATCCAGATGGGGAGGAGAAAGGAGAGAGACAGAAGGGAAATTAGAGTGATAGAGGGAGGGAGAGAGAGAAAAGGATTGACAACAAAAAGAGAGAGAGAGTGTAAAAGGGAGACAGTGGAACAGAGAGAGACAGTGTGGGAGAGGGAGAAATAGAGAGTGGAGGAGAAAGATATAGAGGGGAAAGCAGAGAGATAGAGAGGAAGGGAGGTAGGAGGAGAGACAGGGAAAGATAGAGAGAGGTTGAGAGACAGAGTGGGTGAGAGGTGAAGGGAGAGACAGAGTGGAGGAGGTTGTTGTGCTAAAGATGAGGTAAATCCAGACATATGTGTCCTCAGGCTCCCCTCCCCCTGTCACAGCAGCAGGAAGGAGGAAGCCGTATTACCTCGTCTTCTCCTCACAGAGAGAAGCTCCCATGAACACACTCTCCCCCCTCCCCCTGTGCATTGGATTCTGGGACTTGTAGTCTCGTATCAGGACACTAAACTACAGTCTCGGATGACCTGGAAGCCGGTTGCAGGAAGGGGAAGTTCTGCAGCTGCATTTGTAAGAAGAGACAGAACATGCAGGAGATCTGAACACTGGGGTACGTACATATGTCAGAGGAATAAATATGGACATGAATATTAGACATAAGAGCTGCTGCAATGAGGTGTAGACTGGGGGAAGGGGGCTAACCAAAGTTTATCTCCCCAGCATTTGTGGAACTAGAAGTCCCATGAGGTATTGCAGGACTCAGCCAACCATAGGCATCACTCACAGAGTGTGTTGTGGGATTTGTAGTTCCAACACAGCCGGGGGGGCCGAGGTTTGTCTTCCCCTGGTTTAGAGTAACGAAGGTGAAGTAATCCTTTAACCTCCATCATAAACATTTGTTGTTTACTGTAATTTCTCCTGCTACAAGACTTGTGAGTGCTCGACCTCGACTTGTGTATGTATAGATATATTTCCTCACACAAGCATGGCAGCATACACATAGGCATAGCTCTGCCGCTCACCAAATCACAGGCCTGGTTATATTATACATGAAAACAGCCCCAGAGAGGCAGAATTTTCTCTGTTTTGTCCTCATTGCCGGCTCTGCCGTTACTATGATTTATTGTTATTATTTTACCCTCACCTTGCGGGTTTCCTCTGGCCTGCCGCACAGGTTCAGCCTCTCCTGTAGATCCCTCCGTTCAAGTTGCTAAACGCACCTTAGGAGGGAAGCCTCCCCTACATCTACAAAGTTTGGGGTGCAGAATTTGGTTTCTTGGGGTCCCCTCTTGTTCAGATGTCTCCTCCATCATAGTGGTCAAGATGCTTCCTGGCCTTGTGACTCTGACGGGACTATGATTGAGCCTCATCATCAGAAAACTGCGTATGTTGCTGTATTTCCACAATGCTGTTAATGCTTAAAGTGACATTAAATGCGGTGCATGCATTGTATGAGGCCACATGAGCAACTACAGTGCATGGGCCCGCTAGTAATAGCAGAGCTGCCGGTACGCCAGCTCCCAAGCCCTCTGCAAATGCCCCGGTCTCCTCAGCTTCCCTGTGCTTTCTGCATGAGGCGACGGACTGAATCTGCAGCCTATGGGGTTGTGCAGCCGATGTCTCCCCTTGACAATTGAGCAGGGATGACTATAAGAGAGGCGAGGCATTCTGTCCGGCCTGGGCACAATGACTGCAGCATTACCATGGACACTTCCACAATCAACATGGTTCCCATGCACAGATTAACCCCTCATATTTCACCAGCAGGGGTCCTAACATTTGCTGGCTGGATACTGCCATTTATTACACAATAATGTTTACTTATTCCAGCATAGATTTCCCCCTATCCTATTCTGATACATACTTTGTAATTCTGGTGGGATCATGATGTCATTATGACATCATTGGGTGTTTTGTAGTGCTAGGATTGGCCAGGCTGTTATGCACTATGTGTATATATATGTGATATGATGCACATGAGCAAATAAAATACATTTCTTCAATGATTTTGGAGTGGCGGAGTCCCATTTTTCCTTGCTTACAAAAAACCCTGCCCACATACAAGAGATATTGCATGCATGATTTTTTTGTGATCGCATTGCAGTAGAACGCAGAGCATTGCTGCACCACATGTTCCGGTGCGGGTGGGAGGCGTGTCTACAGTGCCATTGGAATGAATGGCACCATCATGTCCCCTTCCACCCCAAAATGCAGGAAGGATTTGTTTATGTGATCTAGTGTGTTCATGGAAAGGAACCTTGCAATGGATAGTGGGAACAAGCCCTTAAGGGAAAAGATATTTGGATCACACAGACTCATCATGTCTAGTCATTATAAGAAGAGTATAAGAAGACAACTGAGGTCACTATAATGATAAACTATAGGTGTACACTTTGGATTTTTGTCTATAAAACAGTAAAGTCATATATCTCTACTCTGCCAGAGTTATGGATATTTATTACATACAGCAAATCTGCTGTGGGCAGTGAGGAAGTCTTACATTTATAAACTCTCAAAACTCAATATCTGACCTCAGTCTGTTGTTTATATTGATATCGTGTGTAAACATTTATTTTTACTTTTCATATAGGTAATTAATGACCAGAATTAGCCATTCAACATTTACTATGGAAAAAAATCACAGCTAAACAGAGACACAAAATGAACAAAGTTACAGAAAAGCTGCACCAATGTTTCGTGTGCCAGAAGAGTTTTGCCTATAAGTCTCAACTCAATATTCATCTGAGGATTCACACCGGGGAGAAGTTATTTAAATGTTCAGAATGTAACAAGTGCTTCTCAAATAATTCTTGTCTTACTAAACACCTGATGATTCACACAGGAGAAAAACCATTTAAATGTTCAGAATGTGACAAGTGCTTCTCACGAAGTTCTAATCTTTCTAGTCACCAGAGGATGCACACAGGAGAGAAACCTTTTAAATGTTCAGAATGTGACAAGTGCTTCTCACAAAGTTCTCAGTCTTTCTAGTCACCAGAGGATCCACACAGGAGAGAAATCATATAAATGTTCAGAATGTGGCAAGTGCTTCTCACATAATTCTCATCTTGCGGAACATCTGAGGAGCCACACAGGAGTGAAACCATTTAAATGTTCAGAATGTGACAAGAGGTTCTCCGCACATTCTCATCTTACTAGGCACCAGCTGATCCACACAGGAGTGAAACCATTTAAATGCCCAGAATGTGACAAGTGCTTCTCCGAACATTCTAGTCTTACTAAGCACCAGAGGGTCCACACAGGAGAGAAACCATTTAAATGTCCAGAATGTGGTCAGTGCTTCTCTCAAAAGATTTTACTTACTGTACACCAGAATACTCACACTGGAGAAAAGCCATTTAAGTGTTTAGAATGTTACAAGTGCTTCTCTTCTAAATATTCACTTGTTGCACACCAGAAGACTCACACAGGAGAGAAACCTTATAAATGTTCAGAATGTGGGAAGTGCTTCACAGAAAATTCTAATCTTACTAAACACCAGAGAATACACACAGGAAATAAACCATTTATATGTTCACAATGTGGCATGTGCTTTTTTTATAAGCTTACACTTGCTGAACACCAGAAGATTCACACAGGGGGAAAAGCTGTTTAAATGTTGGGAAGTGTTTTTCACACACTTTTAGACTTCCTAAACACCAGAAGACTCACACAGCACAGAAACCATTTAAGAGTACAACATGGGGAAAATGCTTCTTACAAAGAGGAAACCATGCCTGACACCACAGATCTAACACAGGAGGGAATCCATGTGGAGAATATGACAAGGAAACATTAAGCAACATGAAGTTACACACACTGGGGAGAAGCCAAACTAATGGATGTAACAAATGTGGCAAATGTAAATGAACTATGATCCAGCTTTAAACGTTTCAAACAGGAGAGAAGCCGTATCAAAATGTAAGATGAGTTTTATAAAACTGCCCCAACTGCCCCCCTACCTGGAGGTTTATAAGAGAGAGAGACATTGTGCAAAGGAAACTATAACATAGAAGCCGGATCTCTGGAAAGGCCATACAGGACTCAATGTCGGGGGGAATAGTCTCCAAGATACAACTGACTCCATATTGTTGTATTAATTAAAAACATTTCATTCTCATGCACACATGCAAACTTAAAGCATTGTGATGCCTTTTTCATTTCACACATAGAACTGAGAGTGTTGCACCCATGAACATAATTTTAATTGCTTGATGAGGTTTTAGAAGAAAGCTAAATTACAGTCATGTAACAGAAATAAATTGTATAGTACACATGTTTCTTGCCTTTGGTTTCCATCACTGATCCGTGTAATTTAACAAGGGCCACAGATCTTAACTCTTCCCCGCTATATTGCAAACTACAATTCTGTCAGGAGTTTGGCCTCAAATATTCAGTCACAACAATTATATTATAGATAAAGGTGTAACCGCCATGTTGTTATATTTCTTGGATATTTTGGCAGTGTTGGCTCTTTCCTAAACCTTGTGTGTGCCAACATCTCCTGTATTCATAATATAAAATAAAAAGAACAATATGTTTAGTGAAACCCATGTAATAAGAACAGAAGGTGTGTTGACATTGAACAATATGCAAATATCTCTCCAACAAAGTTCTTAAGAGATAGAATATATATTGATATATACAGTACTGTGCAAAAGATTTAGGCAAAAATGCTGTAAAGTAAGAATTGTTTAAGAAATAAAAGTGTTAATAGTTTTTTTTGTATCAATTAACAAAATGGAAAGTAAATGAACACAAGAAGAATCCAAATCAAATAAATATTTGGTGTGACAACCCTTTGCCTTCTTCTAGGTACACTTGCACACAGATTTTGAAGGAACTCAGCAGGTAGGTTGTTCCTAACATGTTGGAGAACTAAGCGCAGATCTTCTGTTGATGTCGGCTTCCTCAAATCCTTCTGTCTCTTCATGTAATCCCAGACAGACTCCATGATGTTGAGATTAGGGCTCTGTGGGGGCCAACCCATCACTTCCAGGACTCCTTGTTCTTCTTTACACTGAAGATAGTTCATATTGACATTGGCTGTATGTTTGGGGTCGTTGTCCTGCTGCAGAATAAATTTGGGGCCATGCACACCCCTCCCTGATAGTATGGCATGATGGATAAGAATCTGCTTGGATTTCTCAGCATTGAGGACACCATTGATCCTGACCAAATCTTCAACTCCATTGGCAGAAATGCAGCCCCAGACTTGCAAGGAACCTCCACCATGCTTCACTGTTGCTGCAGACACTCATTATTGTACCACTCTCCAGCCCTTTGGCAAACATACTGCCTCCTGCTACAGCCAAATATTTCAGCTTTTGACTCATCAGTCCAGAGCACCTAGTTGAGTCTTAGCCTTGTTTCCACATCAGAAAAATGGCGGCAGGTGCTCTGGACTGATAAGTCACAATTTGAAATATATGGCTGTAGAATAATGAGGGTTGACTGGAGGAACGGATAGGGTGGGGGCAGAGGGAGGCAGAGACAGCTGTCATTCAGGATGCAGGGTAGATGCCGACAATATTATAGGGATCTTTCTTGGCCGCAGTGTGGCTCTGTGCTGTCAGCATATAGCGGGCAATAGCCAACTATATACTGAGTCTTGGGCCACAGGAGGATACAGTAAACTTCCTCCTGTGATGCTAAAGAAAAAAAGTTGGGCCATAGTTCTCTTTTAAGTTGCAGAGTTTACTGGAATATTACATCATCCAAGCAGCTGCTCCATATAATACATGTATCAGAGTGTTCTGTCATCACTACAAGTTGCCCTGTGGCCTCTGTATAGTTCAACATGCATCTAAACATGAGGCGGAAAATGAGAAAGTATATACTCTCATGAACATGGGCAAACATTCAGCTTGTCTTTAAGGATCCATTTCATTTATAAAGGCTCCATTTTGTTTGTTCAGCTATAAAGGTTAAAAATCTAAATTATATTTTCTGCTTTTAAAATCTTGCTTTTGCTGATAGCTAAAATTAAATACATCTTCTTTCATATTGTATCAAAGGACTTATGACGGTAACTAAACCATTAGGAGTTCTCCTTTCATCATGTATCAAATGTCTTGTACTGACAGTAAAAGGTGGATGCTTCCCCTTAGTATACCAGATGTTTTCAGAAAGGTTAGGATCCTTAAAACATAGATTTTTGGCTGTTGCTATGTGGTTATGGACAGTTAACTATTTATTTGCCAAGCTAATTAATCAATTTCTATTGGATGATTTATATCTTCATGTCCACCAATTGTGGGACGTAACTGGGATGTATCAAACTAATTATGCTAATATATTTTGTTATATAAATTCACAGCCAATAGTAACATTTGCATAATGACAATCTGACATTGTGTCCAATACGTATTGAGGATCCAATTTTATGGACAAGAACACATTTACTGCTCTTGGTGGTCTGACTGTTTCTGCCAGGACAGTTTCTGGTGACCCCAACGTGATCTTGATGGACTGAATCCTTTGGCTGACTGGCAGCTTGGATGTGCGGGCACAAAGATGGATCTTAATCAGCGCCCAAAACGGTAAGCCTTACTTATCTGTATGAGAGAGAGAGGGATGGAGGTAGGGACGAAGAGAGGAAAAGAAAGGAATGGAAAGACAGAGTGGGAAAGTCAGAGAGTGAAGATAGAGGGGGGAGGGAAGGGGAGATAGTGGGAGAGAGAGAAAATAGAGGGATAGGGGAAGAGAGGTAGTGGGAGGGATAGAAAGAGGAGAGATAGAGTGATGGAAAGAGAGAGGAAGAAAACAGAGGGGGGGAAGAGAGAGACAGAGGAAGGGAGCGAGAGATGGAGGGAAGGAGGGATATAAATAGAGAGGAAGAAAGAGCGAGGCATGGGGAGAGAGATATAAAGAAGAACGGAGGGAGAATGAGAGAGGGAAGAAGAGAAAGAGAGAGGCATAAAGGGAGAGAGAGGGAGAGAAAAAAATGTATGGGAAGGGAAAAGATAAAGCCCTACAAGACATTCTGGACGTGCTAAAGAAATGCAATGTGGCATGGGCACACCCAAACAACTCAAAGAAAACAAAGGTCATGGTTTTCCAAAGAAAGACCACACAAATCAGGAGTTTTTCCTTCAAACTAAGCAACCGTACTCCTGATGAATCCAACAGTTTTAAATACCTTGGCCTAGAAATTAATCAAATAGGAAGTTTCAAGCCAGCCATAGAGGCCCTGAGACAAGGCATGTAGAACCTTCTATCATGAGATAGCTATACCACCTGTAAGAATCTGGCTTAAAATCTTTGAGTGTGTCATCATCCCAATCCTCCTTTGTGGTAGTGAAGTATGGGGCTTTGTCACCTACCCAAACCAACCTCAATGGGACTTCAGCTAAACAGAAAATTTTGTGGATTTGGGGTTTTCATGAGCTGTAAGCCATAATCATCACAATTATGACAAATCACAGCTTGAACTATCTTGCTTTGCATGTAATGAGTCTATCTCATATATTAGTTTCACCTTTTAAGTTGCATTAGTGAAATAAATGAACTTTTGCACGATATTCTAATGATTCGAGTTTCACCTGTAAAGGGACGTAGGAGAAAGAGAAAGGGACAACAAAAAGAGTTTGAGAGAAAGACAGAGCGGCAGAGAGCGGGAGGGAGAGAGAGACAGTGTAAGACAGATATAGAGTGTTGGGGGTAGTTGGGGAGGAGAAAGGAGAGAGACGGGGGGGATGAGAAACAGAGGGACAAGAGGCAGAGAGTATGAGAGGGAGACAATGGAAGGAAGAGAGACAGAATGGGAGACGGAGAAAAAGATAGAGTGGCAGAGGGAGAGATAGGAAATTATAGAAAAAAGGGGATAGAAAGCAGATACAGGGGGAAAGAGAGATGGAGTGGAATGGACAACAAAAAGAGAGCAGAAGAGAAGGTGAGAGAAAGACAGAAGGAGGGAGAGAGACAGAGTGTAGCACAAATATAGAGTGGGAGGGGGAGGAGAAATGAGAGAGATGGGGGAACGAGAGAAAGGTAGAGAGAGTGAAATAGAGTGAGCAAGGGAGAGAAAGAGACACAGAGGGCAATATATCAAGACTGGAGCAGGTGTCCGTGGCAACCAATCTGCTTCTCTCTTTCATTTTCAAAGCTTAATGGAACAATGTGAAGAGAGATGCTAATTGGTTGCCAGGGGCAACTGCTCCAGATTCTGTCTGCTCCAGTTTTCATAATTTCCCCCAGAATGAGAGGCAGGGAGAGAGGGAAGGAGAGTGAAACCTATTTTGGAGTTTTATATATCTAATAACAGACAGTGTCTTGTCCTATATAACACTGCACACAATGACAATATGGTTTTATTTTCTTTGTACTTATACATGTTTCCACCATAAATGTTCTACATTGCAGAGTTCTATGTCTGTAACAATCAGCGTTCTTATCATGGTTATGATGTGAGACGAGTGAGGTTGTTGTGCTGAAGATGAGATGAGGTAAATCCAGACATGTGTGTCCTCAGGCTCCCCTCCCCCTGTCACAGCAGCAGGAAGGAGGAAGCCGTATTACCTCGTCTTCTCCTCACAGAGAGAAGCTCCCATGAACACACTCTCCCCCTGTGCATTGGATTCTGGGACTTGTAGCCTCCTATCAGAACTCTAAACTACAGTCTCCGATGACCTGGAAGCCGTAAGCAGGAAAGAGAAGTTCTGCAGCTGCATTTGTAAGAAGAGACAGAACATGCAGGAGATCTGAACACCGGGGTAAGTACATATGTCGGAGAAATAAATATGGACATGAATATTACACATAAGAGCTGCTGCAATGAGGTGTAGACTGGGGGTAACCAAACTTTATCCTTCCAGCTTTTGTGGAACTACAAGTCCCATGAGGCATTGCAGGACTCAGCCAGCTACAGGCATCACTCCCAGAGGCAGAGTGGTTTGTGGGATTTGTAGTTCTAACACAGCCGGAGGGCCGAGGTTTGGCTTCCCCTGGTTTAGAGTAACAAAGGTGAAGTAATCCTTTAATCTCCATCTTAAACATTTGTTGTTTACTGTCATTTCTCCTGCTACAAGACTTGTGAGTGCTCGGCCTTTACACGCACATGGACATTAATGGCATCCCAGTCTTAGTCCGTAGGGTTCAATATTGAGTTGGCTTGGCCCTTTGCCGCTATAACAGCTTCAACTCTTCTGGGAAGACGTCCACAAGGTTTAGGAGTGTGTCTATGGGAATGTTGGACCATTTGTGAGGTCAGATACTGATGTTGGATGAGAAGTCCGGTCTCGCAGTGTCCACTCTAATTCATCCCAAAGGTGTTCTATTGTTCTATCGGGTTCAGGTCAGGCAAGTTCCTCCACCCCAAACTCGCTCATCCATGTCTTTATGGACCTTGCTTTGTGCACTGGTGCGCAGTCATGTTTGAACAGGAAGGGGCCGTCCCCAAACTGTTCCCACAAAGTTGGGAGCATGAAATTGTCCAAAATGTATTGGTATGCTGATGCCTTAAGAGTTCCCTTCACTGGAACTAAGGGGCCAAGCCCAACCACTGAAGAACAACCCCCCACCACCATAATCCCCCTCCACCAAACTTTACACTTGGCACAATGCAGTCAGGCAAGTACCGTTCTCCTGGCAACCACCAAACCCAGACACGTCAATCGGATTGCCAGACAGAGAAGCGTGATTGGTCACTCCAGAGAACACGTCTCCTCTTCCACTCCACTTCCACTTCTCTAGAGTCCAGTGGTGGCGTGCTTTACACCACGGCATCCGACGTTTTGCATTGCACTTGGTGATGTAAGGCTTGGATGCAGCTGCTCGGCCATGGAAACCCGTTCCATGAAGCTCTCTACGCACTGTTGTTGTGCCAATCTGAAGGCCACACGAAGTTTGGAGGTCTGTAGCTATTGACTCTGCAGACAGTTGGCGACTTCTGCACACTGTGCACTTCAGCATGCGCTGACCCCGCTCTGTCATTTTACGTGGCCTACTATTTACTGGCTGAGTTGCTGTTGTTCCCAGTTGCTTCCACTTTGTTATAATACCAGTAACAGGTGACCGTGGAATATTTAGTAGCAAGGAATTTCACAGAACACCTGAATCCAATGATTTGGAAGGGTGTCCAAATACTTTTGGTAATATAGTGTATATATATATATATACAATCTCCTCACACAAGCATGGCAACATGCACATGGGCATAGCTCTGCCACTCACCACACCAAATCACAGGCCTGGTTATACTATACATGAAAACATCCCCAGCAAGGCAGAATTTTCTCAGTTTTGTCCTCACTGTCGGCTATACCGTTACTATGATTTATTTTTAATATTTTACCCTCAGCTTGCCAGTTTCCTCTGGTCTGCCGCACAATTTCAGCCTCTCCTGTTGCGTAGTTTTACAGGGCTAAACGCACCTTAGGAGGGAAGCCTCCCCTACATCTACAAAGTTTGGGGTGCAGATTTTGGTGTCTTCATGGCGGCCAAGAGGCTTCCTGGCCTTGTGACTCTGGCGGGATTATGATTGAGCCTCACCATCAGAAAACTGTGCATATTTTGCTGCCACCTGTAGTTCCATAATGCTGTTAATGCTTAAAGTGACATTAAAGTTACATTCACTCCCCCCAATACTGCTTTAAGGACTTACCTTAAATGATGCCTCTTGATCCGATCATCTTCTAGTAGTTTTCAGGAGTCCCTCCAGGGCTGGTGCCAGTCTTTGATCCAGCTCTGACTGCTGTGATTTCTGTGTCCCACGTTATCTGTCCAACGAGCATGCTCCTGACTGCGTGCATTGACATACACTGATTCTCTCCTAGCTGAAGATCTCTACTGCGCATGCGCCCACCCCATGATCCTACATCACCACTCGAGAATATTCAGATGGGAGCGAGCGGCGGAGACACAGGTAAGTTTTTACCTATTTGGTAACTTTTTTTTAATAATGTTTTTGCATATATCTACTGCTTGCCGACAGTAGATATATTTGAAAACAACAGTGACTTTAAAACTACTTTAAATGGGGCCCTATGGAATGTGTTGCTCCATTTGCAGGCCTCTCTTCTGCCTGTTGTGTTATAACCCTTTAATTCTCTAACAAGTGAGTATGTGACTGCCATATGTACAGCATTGTTGCGAGTATCTAACAAGTTCTGACGGGTAGTGTCAGAACATGGGCTTTATTGATTGCAGATCTCTCCAGCTCCATGGCCAGCACCAATCCTTAAAGGCACAGTGGTAAATGGCTCCATTTTTGGATGCAGGTTCTCCTCAAGCCATGATAAAGCTGCTACGCTATCACAGCCAAAAGCAGCACCCAGCGAGGAGGAGAGAAACTATAAATGCACCGCAATTTCGGAGGAAAAATTATACTTTTGGCATTTTGCCCAAAGTACCATTTTCGGCTGATTTGTTTTTTCGGCGCCTGAAATTTCGGTGCATCCCTACTTCTTGCAATTCAGACCATCTACAGCCAAATGCAACCAAATTACCTTAACCAGTTTGGAGGCTAAAGTGAAAGTAGTATTAAGGTCTGGGCATATTTTACCTTCATGCATTCCCTGCATTAAGGTAAATAACGCCCGTACCTTTTTGACTCCCCTGTCCCCCCACAATTACCTGTCACCACTGCTGGTGCAAAGGGGAGGGGCGTGGCCCGCTGCAGGGCTGTGTATGTCTATGGACGCAAACAGCCATTGCTGGAACACGCATGTACGGGTGCCTCCATAGCAACTGCTTAGCTGCTGGCAGCGCCCGTGCAGGGAGAGGGGGGGGCGGGGGGCAGAGGATGCAGGGACCCACTAGAAAATGAGGAATCGAGAAACTGGAAAAAAAAACAAAGGTCTCCCTGTTCTTACTTTTCTTGTAATCCTTGTTTCTAGGCAGTGATGTCACATCCTCCTGTGTACAGATCAGTCCTTCCTGCAGACAGAGGGAGGATCTAGGTAACCAGTGCGTTTCATATCTTGGCAGAGAAAGCTGATTACATATCCCATGAGGCATTGTGAAATAGAGGAAGTGGTAGGAGTGTATAGGCAGAGCACCACTTGATTTCTGTGATCCAGTCTGTGAGCTAATGATACAGAGTGCATTTTCTGTTGTGTGCTGCACTGTCCCCCTCCAGTAGCCCCCGCCATTCTCCCCTCCACCTGCCTTCTACCTGAATGCGGTGCATGCATTGCATGAGGCTACAGGAGCAACTACAGTGCATGTGCCAGCTAGTAATAGAGCTGCTTCTACGCCAGCTCCCAAACCCTCTGCGAATGTCCAGGTCTCCTCAGCTTCCCTGCGCTCTCTGCACAAGGCGACAGACTGATTCTGCAGCCTATGGGTGTGTGCAGCTAATGCCTTCCCAGACATCCCAACCTGCAAAACCTTATTTCAGGGAGGTTCCCATCTCATTTCAGGGAGATGCCCTTTCTTTATTTTTTTACAGCGGCCGTCGTCAGAATATAAAAGAAATAATAATGATAATATATATATATATATATATATATATACACACATCAGATTTGTGAATTGATGTTCAAGTATCTGTCAGTGTAAAGGTCACAATTTATTAGAAGCCCAAGACCTTTTTAAAAAAAAACAATGAGGAGTAAAGTCCCTGAACACAGTTGACTAGTTGCAGCAAATGAAATAAATGTTCTCTATAACTAGACAACCAGGACATATAATTGATTCTATATTATCCACAAAGGGTTAACAGCACTCTCTCAACCCTGCAGCAGTGCCTGTACCTGCTCTCAATAGTAGTCTATGTCCGCCCTCTCTGTGCAGCAAGTAGCTTCTTCCTTCTGAGAGCCAAGCCTCGTTCTGAGGCTACTCTAGAGATCACATGATCTTCCTCCGGGAGGCAAGCCTCGTTCTGACGCTACTCTAGAGATCACATGACCTTCCTCCAGGAGGCAAGCCTCACTCTGAAACTTTACCCACTGATATCTTACCGGAAAGGTTTACTCAGAGTAAACATTTCAGGGAGAAAATGCCTCTCTCGCGGACGTCAGGGAGCCGCTATCTAATGGAGGGAGACTCCCTGAACATCAGGGAGACTTGAGATCCCTGCCTCCCCTTGACAAATGAGCAGGGATGACTATAAGAGAGGCGGGGCATTCTGTCCGGCCTGGGCACAATGACTGCAGCATTACCATGGACACTCACACGAACAGCATGGTTCCTATGAACAAATTAACCGATCATATTTAGCCAGCAGGCGTTCTAATATTTGCAGGCTGGATACTGCCATTTATTACACATTAATGTTTACCTATTCCAGCATAGATTGCCCTCTATCCTATTCTGCTACATAATCGGAAAATGATGTCATTATGACATTATTGGGTGTTTTGTAGTGCTAGGATTGGCCAGGATGTTATGCACTATGTGTATATATTGTATGTTTTGCACTTGTTATTTCACATGGTTTTGCCTGATGAAGGGGATCCAGCATGACCCTGAAATGTTGGCACTATGTGATATTATGCACATTCTCAAATAAAGGACGTTCAATGATTTTGGAGCGCCAGAGTCCCATGTTTCCTTGCTCAGATCGCATACACACACCCTGCCCACGTAAAAGCAATACTGCATGCACAATTTTTTGTGATCGCACCGCACTGGAGCGCAGGGCATTGCTGTACCACATGTTCCGGTGCGGGTGGGTGGCATGCCTGCAATGCCATTGGAATGAATGGCACCACCAGAATGCAGGGAGGGTTTGTTTATGTGATCTAGTGTGTTAATGGAAAGGAACCTTGCACTGGATAGTTGGAACGGGCCTGTAGGAGAACAGATATTTGGATTAGATAGACTCATCATGTATAGTCATTATAATAAGAGTATATGAAGACAACTGAGGTCACTATAATGATAAACTATAGGTGTACACTTTGGATTTTTGTCTAAAAAACAGTAAAGTCATATATCTCTACTCTGCCAGAGTTATGGATATTTATTACATACAGTAAATCTGCTATGGGCAGTGAGGAATTCTTACATTTATAAACTTTCAAAACTCAATATCTGACCTCAGTCTGTTGTTTGTATTGAGATTGTGTGTAAACATTTATTTTGACTTTTCATATAGGTAATTAATGACCTGAATTAGCCATTCAACATCTACTGCGGAAAACATTCACCGCTAAAAGGAGAGACAAAATGAACAAAGTTACAGAAAAGCTGCACCAATGTTTCGTGTGCCAGAAGAGTTTTGCCTATAAGTCTCAACTCAATATTCATCTGAGGATTCACACCGGGGAGAAGTTATTTAAATGTTCAGAATGTCCCAAGTGCTTCTCAGAAAAATCTGGTCTTACTAAACACCTGAGGATTCACACAGGAGAGAAACCATTTAAATGTTCAGAATGTGACAAGAGCTTCTCACGAAGTCCTGGTCTTACTAGTCACCTGAGGATTCACACAGGAGAGAAACCATATAAATGTTCAGAATGTGACAAGTGCTTCTCACAAAGCTCTCTTCTTACTCAGCACCAGAGGATCCACACAGGAGAGAAACCATTTAAATGCCCAGAATGTCACAAGTGCTTCTCACATGATTCTCATCTTGCGGAACATCTGAGGATCCACACAGGAGTGAAACCATTTCATTGTTCAGAATGTGACAAGTGCTTCTATTCACATTCTCATCTTACTAAACACCAGAGGATTCACACAGGAGTGAAACCATTTAAATGTCCAGAATGTGACAAGAGCTTCTACGAACATTTTAGTCTTACTAAGCACCAGAGGATTCACACAGGAGAGAAACCATTTAAATGTCCAGAATGTGGCATGTGTTTCTCTAAAAAGATTTTACTTACTGTACATCAGAAGACTCACACAGGAGATAATCCATATAAATGTTTAGAATGTGGAAAATGTTTCTCAAACAATTACTGTCTTGCTCGGCACCAGAGGACTCACACAGGTGAGAAACCATATAAATGTTCAGAATGTGGGAAGTGCTTCACACAAAATTCTAATCTTACTAAACACCAGAGAATACACACAGGAAATAAAACATTTATATGTTCAGAATGTGGCATGTGCTTTTTTTATAAGCTTACACTTGCTGAACACCAGAAGATTCACACAGGGGGAAAAGCCATTTAAATGTTGGGAAGTGTTTCTCACACACTTTTAGACTTCCTAAACACCAGATTTAAATGTTCAGAATGTCCCAAGTGCTTCTCAGAAAAATCTGGTCTTACTAAACACCTGAGGATTCACACAGGAGAGAAACCATTTAAATGTTCAGAATGTGACAAGAGCTTCTCACGAAGTCCTGGTCTTACTAGTCACCTGAGGATTCACACAGGAGAGAAACCATATAAATGTTCAGAATGTGACAAGTGCTTCTCACAAAGCTCTCTTCTTACTCAGCACCAGAGGATCCACACAGGAGAGAAACCATTTAAATGCCCAGAATGTCACAAGTGCTTCTCACATGATTCTCATCTTGCGGAACATCTGAGGATCCACACAGGAGTGAAACCATTTCATTGTTCAGAATGTGACAAGTGCTTCTATTCACATTCTCATCTTACTAAACACCAGAGGATTCACACAGGAGTGAAACCATTTAAATGTCCAGAATGTGACAAGAGCTTCTACGAACATTTTAGTCTTACTAAGCACCAGAGGATTCACACAGGAGAGAAACCATTTAAATGTCCAGAATGTGGCATGTGTTTCTCTAAAAAGATTTTACTTACTGTACATCAGAAGACTCACACAGGAGATAATCCATATAAATGTTTAGAATGTGGAAAATGTTTCTCAAACAATTACTGTCTTGCTCGGCACCAGAGGACTCACACAGGTGAGAAACCATATAAATGTTCAGAATGTGGGAAGTGCTTCACACAAAATTCTAATCTTACTAAACACCAGAGAATACACACAGGAAATAAAACATTTATATGTTCAGAATGTGGCATGTGCTTTTTTTATAAGCTTACACTTGCTGAACACCAGAAGATTCACACAGGGGGAAAAGCCATTTAAATGTTGGGAAGTGTTTCTCACACACTTTTAGACTTCCTAAACACCAGAAGACTCACACTGCACAGAAACCATTGAAGAGTACAAAATGTGAAAAGTTGTGGAGAAGCCAAACTAATGGAAGTAACAAATGTGCTAATTGTAAATGAACTATGATCCACCTTTAAAAGCTTCACACAGGAGAGAAGCCGTATCAAATTGTAAGATTGAGTTTTATAAAACTGCCCCAACTGCCCCCCTACCTGGAGGTTTAGAAGAGCGAGAGAGAGAGAGAGAGATTGTGCAAAGGAAACCATAACATATAAGTCCGATCTCTGGAAAGGCCATACAGGACTCAATGTCGGGGGGAATAGTCTCCAAGATACAACTGACTCCATATTGTTGTATTAACTAAAAACATTTCATTCTCATGCACACATGCAAACTTAAAGCATTGTGATGTGTTTTTCTTTTCACACATAGAACTGAGAATGTTGCAGCCATGAACATAATTTGAATAGCTTGATGATGTTTTAGAAGAAAGCTAAATTGTAATCATGTTACAGAAATAAATTGAATAGTACACATTTTTCATACTTTGGTTTTCATCACTGATCTATGTAATTTAACAAGGGCCACAGATCTTAACTCTTCCCCGCTATATTGCAAACTAAATTGCTGTCAGGAGTTTGGCTTCAAATTGTCAGTCACAACAGTGATATTATAGATAAAGGTGGAGCCGCCATGTTGTTATATTTCTTGGATAGTTTGGCAGTGTTGGCTCTTTCCTAAATCTTGGCTCTGTTCCAAAATCTCCTGTATTCATAATCTAAAATAAGGAGAACAATATGTTTAGTGAAACCCATGTAATAAGAACAGAAGGTGTGTGGACATTGAATAATCTGCAGATATCTCTCCAACAAAGTTCTTAAGAGAGAATATATATTGCTATATACAGTACTGTGCAGAAGATTTAGGCAAAAATGGTGTAAAGTAAGTATTCTTTCAGAAATAAAAGTGTTAATAGTTTTTGTATCAATTAACAAAATGGAAAGTAAATGAACTACAGAGAAATACAAATCAAATCAATATTTGGTGTGACAACCCTTTGTCTTCTTCTAGGTAGACTTGCACACAGATTTTGAAGGAACGCAGCAGGTAGGTTGATCCAAACATGTTGGGGAACTAAGCACAGATCTTCTGTTGATGTCGGCTTCCTCAAATCCTTCTGTCTCTTCATTTAATCCCAGACAGACTCCATGGTGTTGAGATCCGGGCTCTGTGGGGGCCAACCCATCACTTCCAGGACTCCTTATTCTTCTTTACACTGGAGATAGTTCTTAATGACATTGGCTGTATGTTTGGGGTCATTGTCCTACCGCAGATTACATTTGGGGCCAATCACATGCTCCCTGATGGTATGACATGATGCATAAGTATCCGCCAAGCTAATGAATCAATTTCTATTGGATGATTAATATCATCATGTACACCAATTGGGGGATGCAACTGGGATGTATCTCAGTAATTATGCCAATATTTTTTATTATATAAACTCGCAACCAAAAGTAAAATTTGCATAATGACAATCTGACATTGTGTCCAATACGTATTGAGGATCCAATTTTACGGACAAGAACACATTTACTGCCCTTGGCGGTCTGACTGTTTCTGACAGGACAGTTTCTGGTGACCACAATGTGATCTTAATCAACTGAATCCTTTGTCTGACTGGCAGCTCAGTTGTGCAGGGTCAAAGATGGATCTGAGTCGGCACCCAAAATGGTAAGCCTTACTTAGTTATATGAGAGAGAGAGAGGGAGAGGTAGGGATGGAGGTCGGGACGAGGAGAGGAAAAGAGAGAAGAGAGGAATGGAAAGAGTGAGGTGGAAAGACAGCGTGGGAAAGTCAGAGAGGGAAGATAGAGGGGGAGGGAAGAGAGATAGAGAAAGGAAGGGAGAGAGAGAGAAAGTGGGAAAGAGAGGGGAAGAAAGTAAGAGGGGGGAGAGAGAGAGACAGAAATTAAGACAGCGAGAGATAGAGGGAGGGAAGGATACCTCGGCCCAAATCCTGAGTCTGTACAGACTGAGTGCCCACAGACTGGAAATCGAATCAGGGCAGCACAGACAGACCTACAAGCCCAGGGAGAATAGACTGTGCCAGCGTTGTGACCAGGGGGCCCTGAAGGAGGTGGTCCACTTCCTGCTACAGTGCCCCCCAGTACTCAGCAGTGAGGGACACTAATTTCCAGAGCTCTCATCTCTCATCCCGGACTTCACTTCTATAGAAGAGAAGAGGAGACTCCACATTGTACTGGGAGAAGGGAAAACTCCACATTGTACTGGGAGAAGAGAAAACTCCACATTGTACTGGGAGAAGAGGAGACTCCACATTGTACTGGGAGAAGAGGAGACTCCACATTGTACTGGGAGAAGAGGAGACTCCACATTGTACTGGGAGAAGAGTAAACTCCACACAGTACTGGGAGAAGAGACTCCATACTGTACTGGGAGAAGAGGAGACTCCACATTGTACTGGGAGAAGAGGAGACTCCACATTGTACTGGGAGAAGAGGAGACTCCACACTGCACTGGGAGAAGAGGAAACTCCACATTGTAGTGGAGGGGAGAAATAGAGAGAGAGGGAAGGAGAGAGAGGAAAAAAAGGGGGGAGAGAGATAGAGGAAAGAGATAGAGACAGACATAGAGGGAGAGAGAGACAGAATTTAGGACATATTTAGGCTGGGTTCACACCTGGGCATACGGAATATGCACGTTTACCGCGCCTTTCATGCCACGTGTTTTTACCGCGATTTGCGACAAACGCGCGTTTCCGGGGGCTATCCACCTGTATCCTAATGGATAGGCACAGCAAATACGCCCCAAAGAAGCTCCTGTACTTCTTTGGGCGTAGGGCGTTTTTCAGCGCTTTCCTACGCGCTGTAAAACGCCCAGGTGGGAACCATGCCCATAAGCAATTATTGGTTTTCACATGTTGAGCGTTTTACAGTGCGTAGGAACGCGCTGTAAAACACCCAGGTGTGAACCAGGCCTTAGAGTGGGAGGGGGCAGCGAAAGGAGAGAGACAGAGGGAAAATGAGAGTGGTAGAAGGAGGGAGAGAGAGATAAGGAGGGACAACAAAAAGAGAGAGAGTTTGGGAGATAGAGCGGAGGAGAGAGATAAAGAGGAAGGGAGAGAGAGAAACAAGGAGAGAGGGAGGGAGGAGAGAGAGAAATAGACAACAAAAAGAGTGTGAGAGAAAGACAGAGTGGTAGTAAGATGGAGAGAGACAGAGTGTAGGACAGGTATAGAGTAGGGGGGGAGATGGGTAGGAGAAAGGAGAGGGACATGGGGGAAATTAGAAAAAGAGAAAAGGAGGGACACCAAAAAGAGAGTGAAAAGGGAGACAATGGAAGGGAGAGAGACAGAGTGTGAGAGGGAGAAAGAGAGAGAGAGTGGTAAGGAGAGATACAGAGGGAGGAAATGAGAGAAAAAAGGGGAGAGAGAGTGAGAGGAAGGGACAACAAAAAGAGCACGAGAGAAAAACAGAAGGAGGGAGAGAGAGACAGAGTGTAGGACAGATATAGAGAAGGAGGGGGAGGAGAAATGAGAGAGACATGGGTGGGGAATGTGAGAGAGGGAGAGGTAGTGAAAGAGACACAGAGGGGAATATATCAAGACTGGAGCAGTTTTCTGGTGCAACCAATCAGCTTCTCTCTTTAATTTTTAGAGCTTAACGGAACAAAGTGAAGAGAGGCGCTGATTGGTTGCCAGGGGCAACTGGTCTAGATTCTGTCTGCTCCAGTTTTCATCATTTCCCCCAGAATGAGAGGCAGGGAGAGAGGGAAGGAGAGTGAAACCTATTTTGGAGTTTTATATATCTGATAACAGACAGTGTCTTGTCCTATATAACGCTGCACACAATGACAATATGGTTTTATTTTCTTTGTACTTATACATGTTTCCACCATAAATGTTCTACATTGCAGAGTTCTATGTCTGTAACAATCAGCGTTCTTATCATGGTTATGATGTGAGACGAGTGAGGTTGTTGTGCTAAAGATGAGGTAAATCCAGACATGTGTGTCCTCAGGCTCCCCTCCCCCTGTCACAGCAGCAGGAAGGAGGAAGCCGTAT
Source organism: Nanorana parkeri (assembly GCF_000935625.1). Classification (NCBI taxonomy): domain Eukaryota; kingdom Metazoa; phylum Chordata; class Amphibia; order Anura; family Dicroglossidae; genus Nanorana; species Nanorana parkeri. Next base: position 140,809 of record NW_017308039.1, read on the forward strand.
TACCTCGTCTTCTCCTCACAGAGAGAAGCTCCCATGAACACACTCTCCCCCCTCCCCCCGTGCATTGGATTCTGGGACTTGTAGTCTCCTATCAGGACACTAAACCACAGTCTCAGATGACTGGAAGCAGGAAGGAGAAGTTCTGCAGCTGCATTTGTAAGAAGAGCCAGAACATGCAGGAGATCTGAACACCGAGGTACGTTCATATGTCAGAGAAATAAATATGGACATGAATATTAGATATAAGAGCTGCTGCAATAAGGTGTAGACTGAGGGGGGTAACCAAACTTTATCCCTTCAGCTTTTGTGGAACTACAAGTCCCATGAGGCATTGCAGGACTCAGCCAGCCACAGGCATCACTTCTAGAGGCAGAGTGTGTTGTGGGATTTGTAGTTCCACCACAGCCGGAGGGCCGAGGTTTGGCTTCCCCTGGTTTAGAGTAACAAAGGTGAAGTAATCCTTTCATCTCCATCTTACGCATTTGTTGTTTACTGTAATTTCTCCTGCTACAAGGCCTGTGAGTGCTCGACCTCGACTTGTGTATGTAGGCGGGGTTCACTCTCGGGGTGGTGCGTTTGTGTTCCCTTTGGGTTGGCTCTGTGTAACCCCGTGGATGCAACACGACACCAGGCACCCCACGCTCAGGGGCCTCGTGCAAACACTCCCACATGTGTAGTATTGCGCACACAGGGCCCACATGGCTTCAACCGCCTCTGCGTTCGTCGGTGCTCCCTTCCCCTTAGGACGAGAGGCCACCATGAAAGGCACCCTATGTCGGGCATAGCCCCTTTGCACACCTACCCTCCTCAGGATGGTTACAGCCACGATACAGTCCAACATCACACTCCTGTAGAACCCAACCTTCTCAGAGGTTGGATGGAGAAGAACCAGTCCACACAGATAGTCTTTTCTGGGTTTTACTTGAAAAGGATGAACATGACAATAAGCCTACGTTTCAGCCATCCCTGGGTGGGATGACGGCACATCTCTTGATAGTTGCATAGTGATACAGATTAGAGAGAGAGAAAAACAGCCCAGGTGCAGCAGAGAGTCCACGACTTACTTCGGCCAGAGGCCCACTGGCAAATATTGCCAGTCTTACAGCTCCTCACTATTCTCCAGAATCCCATCCTTGTCAGTCCTAGCTCGGTGGTTTCCCCCTCCAGCGGAAACTGGGGAATCTCTATAGCTCTACATAGTCCTAGGCCTGGTCCTGTATTTCCCATGGACCAGCCTATGTTTTAGAATCAGTCTCTCTCCAGAGACTCTGCATACAGTCTTAAACTTCTGCTCTCCTGCACTCTACTTCTACTTTTCTCTCTCGGGTGCCCCCTATAAATCAGCTCTCCTGGGACACAGAGTCTCCCCAGGCCAGAGCTACATCTATCTCTAGGGCCCCATGGGGGCATCTAGTGGCCATTGGCCGTACTGCACCTACCTACATGTATGTGTATAGATATATTTCCTCACACAAGCATGGCAGCATACACATGGGCATAGCTCTGTCGCTCACCAAATCAGAGGCCTGGTTATACTATACATGAAAACAGCCAGGCAAGGCAGAATTTTCTACGTTTTGTCCTCACTGCGGGCTATGCCGTTACTATGATTCATTGTTATTATTTTACCTTCACCTTGCCGGTTTCCTCTGGTCTGCCGCACAGGTTCAGCCTCTCCTGTAGTTCCCTCCATTCAGGTTGCTAAACGCACCTTAGGAGGGAAGCCTCCCCTACATCTACAAAGTTTGGGGTGCAGAATTTGGTTTCTTGGGGTCCCCTCTTGTTCAGATGTCTCCTCCATCATGGCGGCCAAGACGCTTCCTGGCCTTGTGACTCTGTCGGACTATGATTGAGCCTCAAAGAATCATTTACAATATTGCTATTGTGATGGAGTGTGTTTAGAAATGATTGAGCCTCATCATCAGAAAACTGCGCTTCTACTGGAATGATGTGACACACATGGGCGAGATGACACCGGGGGATCCTCTCCTCTTCCTTGCATTTCATTTGTGAATGTGCTAATATTTCCCGTGGCTCTGCAGTGGTGGCTCTGGCTGGATCTTGTTTGGATATCTGTTATTATGTGTGTAGAAACCTTCGGCTGGCAACTCATATTTACATGCCAGGAGCTGCCATCATCCCAGGTGGATAAAAAACATCCTGGAAGGGCAATTTGGCCGCTTAAGGCAGACGTGCACCCTGGATAGTGACTATCTGACTCAAGGAAAAATTCTTAAAAACAGGTTTCTGGACAAAGGTTATGATGCTGAGCTCATGGACAGGGCTTTCGTCACACACCAGTCCCATTATACCAACAGGCCTAATGCTAGCTCGAGATCAGGAGAACAGTTTGGCTTAAGATTCTGTACTCAATTTCATGATGGAGCCTTCAGGATCGCCAAAATCCTTAAAAGAGCATTGTAGAATACTTAAAGAGGATCCAATACTATCTGAATCCCTTCCTGAGAGGCCCTGCAAAGCTTTTAAAAAAACAAAAGATCTGCGTAGCTCTCTAGCACCCAGTAAGTTAAAATCAGGCTCAATAGCTTTAGGGAAAGGAATTTTATGGGCAAACAGGTTACATATACATTTACAACAAAGGTTGTGATGGGGTTCAGATAATTAGAAAATAGTATACATTTATTAAATTCATTAAAAAGTTTTTTTCATGATGAAAATTAAAAATCAATGCTCTTGCACAAACAGGTTGTTTTAGATGTGGGTCACCCAATTGTGGAGCTCGTCCTTTTTTGTGGCACCGTCAAAAAGATTTTATCAGCTCCAATGGTAAAACTTTCCGTGTAAAACAAATTTTAAACTGTGGGTCAGAATGTATAGTTTATGGTATTGGCTTTCCTTGTGGCAAATTGTACGTGGGCCGTATATCGAGGACTCTCAGAATTAGATTTGGTGAGCATAAAAGGAATATCCTGAACAAAAAAGATGACTACTCACTGCCTTGGCATTTTTTTAAACTCCACAGTGCTAAACCTGATGGACTGAGAGTCTTTGGCATTGAGGGAATTCCCAAAATGGCTGATGGGGGTGTTAGATTCAGGAAGCTTTGCACCAGGGAGGCTTTTTGGATCTACATTCTCAATAGCCTGTCCCCAGTGGGACTCAATGAGGGGATTGATATAGCCTTTGTAGTTTAGTGAATCCCATTTTCCCAGGCCTTCTCTCTCCTCCCTCCTTTCCCTTGTTCCACAGGTTTTTTTTTTCAGTTGCCAATCCTCTGGGGTGTCTGCACATTTTGGGCCCCTTTTTTTCAGTCCTGTGTAGACACTGCTATATGTAGTGTATCCATAGTTGTCTTTGTTTCAATGTGCTCAATTTTCATCCATCTACAATCCCAGCCACATGATTATTGTGGTATTTTATGGTATGATTCGTGTACATGTCTCGTTTCCATGGAGCATTGTGTGCGTGTGTGTGTGTGTGTCTGTGTGTGTGTATGTAGTGAATTGCCGGCATTATCTAAGGCATATTTATTACCCCCCCTCTCCTTTCATACCTTTGTATAGATTATTTAATTATTGGTAAATGTGATATATATTATTTATTTTATATGTATGCCCTTTTTAATATTTTTTTAATTTGTAATCATTTTCATATATCCTTTTTATTTATCTCTCCATCTCTAATATTTTTTACATGGTTCATAATCTATTTACATGATGTACAATGTCGTCAATATCGTTGTCAAATAAACCAATGGCTGATTTTGTTTGTCAGATTGGCTTTCTTTTCAAGCTTGTGTAGATATAATGCATAGCCCCTTACAACGAGCAGCATGGTCCCCATGCACAGATTATCCCCTCATATTTCACCAGCAGGTGAATATATACAATTTGCAGGCTGGATACTGCCATTTATTACACATTAATGTTTACTTATTCCAGCATAGATTGCCCTATATCCTTTTCTGCTACATACTTTGTAATTCTGGTGGGATCATGATGTCATTATGACATAATTGTGTGTTTTGTAGTGCTAGGATTGGCCAGGGTGTTATGCACTATGCGTATATATTGTCTGCTTGGCACTTGTTATTTCACATGGTTTTGCCTGATGAAGGGGATCCTCGTGACCCCGAAACGTTGCCACTATGTGATATTATGCACATGTGCAAATAAAGGACATTTCTTCAATGATATTGGAGCGCCGGAGTCCCATGTTTTCTTGCTCAGATCGCATACACAAACCCTGCCCAAAAAAGAAATACTGCATGCACAATTTTTGTGATCACATCACACTAGAATGCAGGGCATTGCTGTACCACATGTGGGCGGAAGGCATGTCTGCAGTGCCTTTGGAATTAATGGCACCATCATGTACCCTTCCACCCCAGAATGCAGGAAGGGTTTGTTTATGTGATCTAGTGTTTTCATGGAAAGGAACCTTGCACTGGATAGTGGGAACAAGCCCAAAAGGGAAAACATATTTGGATTAGATAGACTCATCATGTCTAGTTATTATAAGAAGAGTATAAGAAGACAACTGAGGTCACTATAATGATAAACTATAGGTGTACACTTTGGATTTTTGTCTATAAAACAGTAAAGTCCTATATCTCTACTCTGCCAGAGTTATGGATAATTATTACATACAGTAAATCTGCTAAGGGCAGTGAGGAAGTCTTACATTTCTAAACTCAAAACTCAATATCTGACCTCAGTCTGTTGTTTGTATTGAGATTGTGTGTAAACATTTATTTTTACTTTTCATATAGGTAATTAATGACCTCAATTAGCCATTCAACATCTACTGCGGAAAAAATTAATTGCTAAACAGAGCCACAAAATGAACAAAGTTACTGAGAAGCTGCACCAATGTTTTGTGTGCCAGAAGAGTTTTATCTATAAGTCAAAACTCATTAGTCATCTGAGGATTCACACTGTGACGACATGGTGATCAGTTTATGTGTATTGGTTAAGTTAAATGTGTATTGGTATTGAGTTATGTTTGAGTGCGTTATGCTGTGTGACCTGGTTATGGAAAGACTATCAGAACAATCCCTCGTTATCTCCTATTGTTCTCTGAGGGAGCTCAGAACAATGACATTCTGGCCAGGCTGCTGTTATGGCTGTCTGGAGCTCGTTAGCAGGTGGACACCTGTGGTGTTATGAAGACAGAATGTCCAGGGAGGGGACGGGGGATGTGATGGGATTATATTCTGATTTCATCACTTGCTGTATATAAGTTTGTGCAGTTGCTCAATAAAGCAGAGTTTGTTTACCCTACACTCCAGCCTTGGCCAGTGACTGGGGAAACTGGGAGCTACAGATCAGCGGGTTCCAATATCTCCTCAGCAAGGAAGAAGACAGCGGCGGACATACTCATCCTGAGTACGGGGGTCCGTCACACACACCGGGGAGAAGTTATTTAAATGTTCAGAATGTCACAAATGCTTCTCACAAAATTCTGGTCTTACTAAACACCTGAGGATTCACACAGGAGAGAAACCATATAAATGTTCAGAATGTGGAAAGTGCTTCTCACGAAGTTCTATTCTTACTGTACACCAGAGGATTCACACAGGAGAGAAATCATATAAATGCCCTGAATGTCACAAGTGCTTCTCAAGCAATTATCGTCTTGCTGAACACCTGAAGATCCACACAGGAGTGAAACCATATACATGTTCAGAATGTGACAAGAGGTTCTCCGCACATTCACATCTTACTAGGCACCAGAGGATCCACACAGGAGTGAAACCATTTAAATGTCCAGAATGTGACAAGTGCTTCTCCGATCATTTTAGTCTTATTAATCACCAGAGGATTCACACGGGAGAGAAACCATTTAAATGTCCAGAATGTGGGAAGTGCTTCTTTTCTAAACCTTCACTTATTGTACACCAGAAGACTCATACTGGAGAAGAGCCATTTAAATGTTTAGAATGTTACAAGTGCTTCTTTTTTAAATCTGCACTTGTTGTACACCAGAAGACTCACACAGGAGAGAAACCTTATAAATGTTCAGAATGTGACAAGTGTTTCCCAAAAAAAGCTCATCTTGCTAGGCACCAGATGATCCACACAGGAGAGACACCATATAAATGTTCAGAATGTGGGAAGTGCTTCTCACTAAATTTTCATCTTGCTCGGCACCTGAGGATCCACACAGGAGAGAATCTACATAAATGTTCAGAATGTGGAAAATGTTTCTCAAGAAGTTCTCACCTTACTAGTCACGAGAGGACTCACACAGGAGAGAAACCATTTATATGTTCAGAATGTGGCATGTGCTTTTTTTATAAGCTTACACTTGCTGAACACCAGAAGATTCACACAGGGGAAAAAGCCGTTTAAATGTTGTTAAGTGTTTCTCACACACTTTTAAGGGGTTATTCACAAAGCTAGCCGAAGGTTCAGCTGATCCTTTGACTATGGCCAAAAAACATTGGGCCATAGTTCTCTTTTAACATGCAGAGTTTACTGGAATATTGCATCATCCAAGCAGCTGTTCCATATAATACATGTATCAGAGTGTTCTGTCATCACTACAAGTTGCCCTGTGGTCTGTGTATAGTTCAACATGCAGCTAAACCTGAGGTGGAAAATGAGAAAAGTATATACTCTCATGAACATAGGCAAACATTCAGCTTGTCTTTAAGGATCCATTTCATTTATAAAGGCTCCATTTTGTTTGTTCAGCTATAAAGGTTAAAAATCTAAAATATATTTTCTGCTTTTAAAATCTTGCTTTTGCTGATAGCTAAAATGAAATACATCTTCTTTCATATTGTATCAAAGGACTTATTTAAACCATTAAGAGTTCTCCTTTCCTCATGTATCAAATGTCTTGTACTGACAGTAAAAGGGGATGCTTCACCTTTATAGTATACCAGATGTTTCCAGAAATGTTAGGATCCTTAAAACATAGATTTTTGGCTGTTGCTATGTGGTTATGGACAGGTAACTATTTATCTGCCAAGCTAATTAATCAATTTCTATTGGATGATTTATATCTTCATGTCCACCAATTGTGGGACGTAACTGGGATGTATCAAACTAATTATGCAAATATATTTTGTTATATAAATTCACAGCCAATAGTAAAATTTGCATAATGACAATCTGACATTGTGTCCAATACGTATTGAGGATCCAATTTTATGGACAAGAACACATTTACTGCTCTTGGTGGTCTGACTGTTTCTGCCAGGACAGTTTCTGGTGACCCCAACGTGATCTTGATGGACTGAATCCTTTGGCTGACAAACAGTAAGCCTTGCTTACCTCTATGGGAGAGAGAGGTAGGGATGGAGGTCGAGACGAAGAGAGGAAAAGAGAGGAATGGAAAGAGTGAGGTGGAAAGACAGCGTGGGAAAGTCAGAGAGTGAATATAGAGGGGGGAGGGAAGGGGAGATAGAGCTAGAGAAAATAGAGGGACAGGGGAAGAGAGATAGAGAGAGAGGAAGGGAGAGAGAAAGTGGGAAAGAGAGCGAAAGAAAGACAGAGAAAGAAAGAGGGGTGAGAGAGAGAGACAGACAGGAAGGGAGCGAGAGATAGAGGGAGTGAAGGATACCACGGCCTAGGAAGTTTCAAGCCAGCCATAGAGGCCATGAGACAAGTCATGTAGAACCTTCTATGCCATCAGGAGATAGCTATACCACCTGTAAGAATCTGGCTTAAAATCTTTGAGTGTGTCATCATCCCAATCCTCCTTTGTGGTAGTGAAGTATGGGGCTTTGTCACCTACCCAAACCAACCTCAATGGGACTTCAGCTAAACAGAAATTTCCCATCTAGAATTCTGCAAGCACCTCCTCCAAGTGCATCGGAGGACCTCTAACAATGCTTGCCGGGCAGAGCTGGGCAGATTCCCTTTACTTCTAGAAGTACAGAAGAGAGAACTATTATACTAGTATGACCTAAAAAATAGCAGCCCCAACTCATACCAACATAAAGCCTTACTGGCCAACAAGGACCATCCCAGTTCATCACCACCTTGCTCATCAAAGCACCCATGAATGTGTCCTGACAAAATCTCAAATAAAGGACATAATGAACTAAAGAAAACTATTTCAGAGAATGGAGCAATTAAATAAACTCCCAGAAACTATTTACCAGTCACTACAGAGAGAATACAAACTGGCCCCATACCTGGAGATGTTACAAGACCCCAAAGGCAGACAAATCCTGAGTCTGTACAGACTCAGGGAGTGCTTAGAGACTGGAAATCGAATCAGCGCAGCACAGACAGACCTACAAGCCCAGGGAGAGTGCAATGTGCTAGTGTTCTGACCAGGGGGACCCGGAGGATTAGATCCACTTCCTGCTACAGTGCCCCCGAGTACTCTGCAGTGAAGGACACTCACTTCCAGAGGCTCTCGTCTCTCATCCCGGACTTCACTTCTATAGAAGAGAAGAGGAAACTCCACATTGTACTGGGAGAAGAGGAGACTCCACATTGTACTGGGAGAAGAGGAGACTCCACATTGTACTGGGAGAAGAGGAGACTCCACATTGTACTGGGAGAAGAGGAGACTCCACATTGTACTGGGAGAAGAGGAGACTCCACATTGTACTGGGAGAAGAGGAGACTTCACATTGTACTGGGAGAAGAGGAGACTCCCCATTGTAGTGGGAGAAGAGGAAACTCCACACTGTACTGGGAGAAGAGGAAACTCCACACTGTACTGGGAGAAGAGTAGACTCCACATTGTACTGGGAGAAGAAGAGATTCCACATTGTAGTGGGAGAAGAGGAAACTCCACATTGTACTGGGAGAAGAGGAGACTCCACACTGTACTGGGAGAAGAGGAGACTCCACATTGTACTGGGAGAAGAGGAGACTCCACATTGTACTGGGAGAAGAGGAGACTCCACATTGTACTGGGAGAAGAGGAGACTCCACATTGTAGTGGGGGAAGAGGAGACTCTACATTGTACTGAGAGAAGAGGAGACTCCACATTGTACTGGGAGAAGAGGAGACTCCACATTGTACTGGGAGAAGAGGAGACTCCACATTGTAC
>NW_017308039.1:153010-154943 GCF_000935625.1 Nanorana parkeri
GCACGTGTTGGGCGCCGCCATCTTGGTGTATATCTAGGTATACACCAAGATGGTGGGGCCAATATCGGCGTGTGAGGTCACCTGACGCCACGCATGCATGGCATCATGTAACGTCATGCTCCCCGCCTCTATGATGGGGGCACACATTCACAGAACACGCCGGGGGCCAACACGGCCGCCGCACATTCTCAAACAAATTATTATTATTATGCGCCTGAATACATTTCTCGTATATTTTGGACAATTCATTCATTTACATGTAGCCCGGGGTCTGTGTTCTGTTTTCTATTTTTATTTTTCTAGATATACTGACTTTGAAAAAAGGGATCGGCATGACAAACTGACACTTTATTTTTATAGACTCTATTGTATTTTGACATTTATTGTTTGCCTTCTGTTGTTTTATTTGATAAGAATACTTCTATTGTGCCTACAAGTTTAATACCTTTTGAATAAAAGTTTTATTTTTATCATACGTATTAATGTTTCTTTGCGGCTTAACAAAATAGGAGTCTTTAAATGGTGCGGATATTGGGGAAAATGGATGTGGTTACTGGGGGTGTGGCCCGCTAAAGGGTGTGGCCACGGAGGGGTGTGGTCACTGAGGGGCGCTGTAAAGCTTTCTCGCACAGGGCACCTAAAGGCCTAAGGCCGGCCCTGAGGAGACTCCACATTGTACTGGGAGAAGAGGAGACTCCACATTGTACTGTGAGAAGAGGAGACTCCACATTGTACTGGGAGAAGAGGAGACTCCAGGTTGTACTGGGAGAAGAGGAGACTCCACATTGTACTGTGAGAAGAGGAGACTCCACATTGTACTGGGAGAAGAGGAGACTCCACGTTGTACTGGGAGAAGAGGACACTTCATATTGTACTGGGAGAAGAGGAAACGTCACATTGTACTGGGAGAAGAGGAAATTCCACATTGTACTGGGGGAAGAGGAGACTCCACATTGTACTGGGAAAAGAGGAAATTCCACATTGTACTGAGAGAAGAGGAGACTCCACATTGTACTGGGGGAAGAAGAGGAGACTCCACATTGTACTGGGGGAAGAAGAGGAGACTCCACATTGTACTGGGGGAAGAAGAGGAGACTCCACATTTTACTGGGAGAAGAGGAGATACTGGGAGAAGAGGAGACTCCACATTGTACTGGGAGAAGAGGAGACTCCACATTGTACTGGGGGAAGCGGAGCCTCCACATTGTAGTGGGAGAAGAGGAGGCTCCACATTGTACTGGGAGAAGATGAGACTCCACATTGTACTGGGAGAAGAGGAGACTCCACATCGACTGGGAGAAGAGGAAACTCCACATTGTAGTGAGAGAAGAGGAGACTCCACATTGTACTGGGAGAAGAGGAGACTCCACATTGTACTGGGAGAAGAGGAGACTCCACATTGTACTGGGAGAAGAGGAGACTCCACATTGTACTGGGAGATGAGGAGACTCCACATTGTAGTGGAGGGGAGAGATACAGAGAGAGGGAAGGAGAAAGAGAATGAGGGAGGGAGAAAGAGAAACAAGGAGAGAGGGAGGGAGGAGAGAGAGAAAGGGACAATAAAGAGAGTGTGAGAGAAAGACAAGGGAGGGAGAGAGAGACAGAGTGTAGGGCAGATATAGAGTATAGGGGAAGATGGGGAGGAGAAAGGAGAGAGATGGAGGGGAAATGGGAAAAAGAGAAATGGAGGGACAACAAAAAGAGAGACGAAGAGAGTGTGAGAGGGAGACAATGGAAGGGAGAGAGACAGATTGGGAGATAGATAGGGAAGGAGAGAGAGAGAGAGGGAGGGAAAGAAAGGGGGAGGGAGAGGGAAGGAGAGAGAGAGAGAAAAGGGGGAGAGGAGATAGGAGAGACAGAGGGAATGAGGGGAGGAGAGACAAAGTGGGAGAGGGCAATAGAGAGGGAGGGAGAGAGAGAGAAAAAAAGGGGG
>NW_017308039.1:155238-167036 GCF_000935625.1 Nanorana parkeri
AGATGGGGAGGAGAAATGAAAGAGAGGGAGAGGTAGTGAAGGAGACACAGGGGGGAATATATCAATACTGGAGCAGTTGTCTGGTGCAACCAATCAGCTTCTCTCTTTCGTTTTCAAAGCTTAACGGAACAAACTGAAGAGAGGCGCTGATTGGTTGCCAGGGGCAACTGCTCCAAATCCTGTCTGCTCCAGTTTTCATAATTTCCCCCAGAATGAGAGGCAGGGAGAGAGGGAAGGAGAGTGAAACCTATTTTGGAGTTTTATATATCTGATAACAGACAGTGTCTTGTCCTATATAACGCTGCACACAATGACAATATGGTTTTATTTTCTTTGTACTTATACATGTTTCCACCATAAATGTTCTACATTGCAGAGTTCTATGTCTGTAATAATCAGCGTTCTTATCATGGTTATGATGTGAGACGAGTGAGGTTGTTGTGCTGAAGATGAGATGAGGTAAATCCAGACATGTGTGTCCTCAGGCTCCCCTCCCCCTGTCACAGCAGCAGGAAGGAGGAAGCCGTATTACCTCGTCTTCTCCTCACAGAGAGAAGCTCCCATGAACACACTCTCCCCCCTCCCCCTGTGCATTGGATTCTGGGACTCTTAGTCTCCTATCAGGACTCTAAACTACAGTCTCGGGTGACGTGGATGCCGGAAGCAGGAAGGAGAAGCTCTGCAGCTGCATTTGTAAGAAGAGCCAGAACACGCAGGAGATCTGAACACCGGGGTACGTACATATGTCAGAGAAATAAATATGGACATGAATATTAGACGTAAGAGCTGCTGCAATGAGGTGTAGACTGAGGGGTAACCAAACTTTATCCCTCTCGCTTTTGTAGAACTACAAGTCTCATGAGGCATTGCAGGACTCAACTAGCTACAGTCATCACTTCCAGAGGCAGTGTGTTGTGGGATTTGTAGTTCCACCACAGCCGGAGGGCCGAGGTTTGGCTTCCCCTGGTTTAGAGTAATAAAGGTGAAGTAATCCTTTAATCTCCATCATAAACTTTTATTGTTTACTGTAATTTCTCCTGCTACAAGACCTGTGAGTGCTCGAACGGTTTCCTCCGGCCTGCCGCACAGGTTCAGCCTCTCCTGTAGATCCCTAAGTTCCGGTTGCTAAACTCACCTTAGGAGGGAAGCCTCCCCTATATCTACAAAGTTTGAGGTGCAGAATTTGGTTTCTTGGGGTCCCCTCTTGTTCAGATGTCTCCTCCATCATGGCGGCCAAGATGCTTCCTGGCCTTGTGACTGTGGCGGGACTATGATTGAGCCTCATCATCAGAAAACTGCGCTTGTACTGGAATGATGTGACACACATGGGCGAGATGACACCGGGGGATCCTCTTCCTTGCAGGTCATTTGTGAATGTGCTAATACGTCCTGTGGCTCTGCAGTGGTGCTTGCTCTGGCTGGATCTTTTTTGGAGACGAGAAGGTGGATCATCTGACCACCCATCTCTGGCTGGCATCCCTCCAAGCTCACTGATGTCACTAGTTGCCAGGAGCTGGTTAGATCACCGGACAGAGTAGTCCCGCTTGGCGCCTGGTAACCATTGATGTCACTAGCTGCCAAGAGTAGGGCTGGATGATGGCCAGAGTGACCCGCTCAGCTCCTGGCAATCAGTGACTTCACTGGTTACCAGGAGCTCGGTGGGACTCTGGCCAGAGCATCCCAGCTTGTTAAGAGCTGGGGGAGGAGATATTTTTGGCCCTTACACATTTTTCCGATCCGGCTCTTAGCAGCCTGGGATGCTCTGGCCAGAAAAGGGGATGGCAGCCACACTTCAAACATTGTGCAGCAGAGTGGCCATGCCACTCTACCCGCTGCCCCCCCCATGTGACCCAAAGAGATGCCATTTGAGGCCACAGCCTTAGGCTGCCTCATTAAAGCGATGACCCTAGCTGCACCCATTGCTCTGCTGTTAATGCCTAAGCTGGATCTTACAGAAATGTGTTGTTTTTTTTGTTTGCAAACTCTGTCGGTTTGGTTGTGTTGGTTTTTATTATTTGCAGTCTTTCAGTCTGTCTCTTGTGCATTAACCCTTATGGTGCCATAAAGGTGGGTATGTTGCTGCCACCTGTAGTTCCACAATGCTGTTAATGCTTAAAGTGACATTAAAGTCACAATCCCCCCCCCCCCCCCCATCATCCCCCCCCCCCCCCATACTGCTTTAAGGACTTACCTTAAATGATGCCTCTTGATCTCATCATCTTCTAGTAGTTTTCAGGAGTCCCTCCAGGGCTGGTACCGGTCTCTGATCCAGCTCTGACTGCTGCGTCTTCGGTGTCTGTCCAATGTGCACGCTTCAGGCTGCGTGCATTGAGTTACATTGAGCCTCTCCTCTTCTTCCTGCCTAAGATCTCTACTGCGCATGCACCCGTCCCATGATCCGGCACGGCCACTCGAGAATCTTCTGATCTTCAGACGGGAGCGAGCGGCGGAGACACAGGTAAGTTTTTATCTATTTAGTAACTTTTTTTAATGTGTTTGCATATATCTACTGCTTGCCAACAGTAAATATATGTGAAAATAAAAGTGACTTTAATACTACTTTAATATGGGGCCCTATGGAATGTGTTGCTCCATTTGCAGGCTTCTCTTCTGCCTGTTGTGTTATAACCCTTTAATTCCCTCACAAGTGAGTATGTGACTGCCATATGTACAGCATTGTTGCGAGTATCTAACAAGTTCTGACGGGTAGTGTCAGAACATGGGCTTTATTGATTGCAGATCTCTCCAGCTCCATGGCCAGCACCGATCCTTAAAGGCACAGTGGTGAATGGCTCCATTTTTGGATGCAGGGTTCTCTTCAAGCCATGATAAAGCTGCTACGCTATAACAGCCAAAAGCAGCACCCAGCAAGGAGGAGAGAAACTATAAATGCACCGCAATTTCAGCCAAAAAATTGTACTTTTGGCATTTTGCCCAAAGTACCATTTTCGCCTGATTTGTTTTTTCGGCACCTGAAATTTTGGTGCATCCCTACTTCTTGCAATTCAGACCATCTACAGCCAAATGCAACCAAATTACCTTAACCAGTTTGGAGGCTAAAGTGAAAGTAGTATTAAGGTCTGGGCATATTTTACCTTCATGCATTCCCTGCATTAAGGTACATAACGCCCCGTACCTTTCTGACTCCCCTGTCCCCCCCCATACTTACCTGTCACTGCTGCTGGTCTCCACAGCGAACCTCCGTCCTGATTCTGGGGAAGGAGATTGAGGGCGGAGGAGACATAGGCTCCTTCTGCCGTCAATCAACCTGTGGGGCAAAGAGGAGGGGTATGGCCCGCGGCAGGGCTGTGTATGTCTATGGACCCACACAGCCACTGCTGGAACACACATGTACGGGTGCCTCCATAGCAGCTGCTTAGCTGCTGGCATCACCCGTGGAGGGAGAGAGGGGAAAGCGGGAACCCACTAGAAATTGAAATAAACCAAAGGTCTCCCTGTTCTTACTTTTCTTGTAATCCTTATTTCTAGCTGGCAGTGATGTCACATCCTCCTATGTACAGATCAGTCCTTCCTGCAGCCAGAGGGAGGGTCTAGATAACCAGTGTGTGACATATCCTGGCAGAGAAAGCTGACTACATATCCCATGAGGCATTGTGATATAGAGGAAGTGGTAGGAGTGTATAGGCAGAGCACCACTTGAGTTCTGTGATCCAGTCTGTGAGCTACTGATACAGAGTGCATTTTCTGTTGTGTGCTGCACAGTCCCCCACACGTAGCCCCCGCCGCTCTCCCCTCCACCTGCCCGCTGCCTGAATGCGGTGCATGCATTGTATGAGGCTACAGGAGCAACTACAGTGCATGTGCCGGCTAGTAATAGCAGAGCTGCCGGTACGCCAGCTCCCAAGCCTTCTCCGCATGCCCAGGTCTCCTCAGCTTCCCTGTGCTCTCTGCACGAGGCGACAGACTGATTCCACACCTTATGGGGTTGTGCAGCCGATGCCTCCCCTTGACAAATGAGCAGGGATGACTATAAGAGAGGCGGGGCATTCTGTCTGGCCTGGGCACAATGACTGCAGCATTAACATGGACACTTCCATGAGCAGCATGGTTCCCATGCACAGATTAACCCCTCATATTTCACCAGCAGGTGTTCTAACTAGGGATACACCGATACCGATACTAGTATTGATATCAGTGCTGATACCGAGTATTGGGCTGGGGCTAAATGCTTCGAGTACTCGCCTAAATGCTCCAATGCCTAGCCCGATACTTCCTATATCAGGAAGCCGGGCAGTGCGTCATTACACCCTGCCCGGTTTCCTGATTGGCTGGGAAGCCGGCTCCATGCTCCTTCGTCACATAGTGACGAGAAGCATTGAACGGCTTCCTGATTGGCTGGGAAGCCGTCTTGTCTCATGTTTTCTTGCTTAGATCGCATACACAAACCCTGCCCACGTAAAATAAATATTGCATGCACGATTTTTTTGTGATCGCACCGCACTGAAACACAAGGCATAGGTGCACCACATGTGTCGGTGCGGGTGGGAGGCGTGTCTTCAGTGCCATTGGAATGAATGGCACCATAATGTCCCCTTCCACCGCAGAATGCAGGGAGGGTTTGTTTATGTGATCTAGTGTGTTCATGGAAAGGAAGCTTGCCCTGAATTAACTGGATAGTGGGAACAGGCCCGTAAGGGAAAATATATTTGGATCACACGGACTCATCATGTATAGTCATTATAAGAAGAGTATAAGAAGATAACTGAGGTCACTATAATGATAAACTATAGGTGTACACTTTGGATTTTTGTCTAAAAAACAGTAAAGTCATATATCTCTACTCTGCCAGAGTTATGGATATTTATTACATACAGCAAATCTGCTGTGAGCAGTGAGGAATTCTTACATTTCTAAACTTTCAAAACTCAATATCTGACCTCAGTCTGTTGTTTGTATTGAGATTGTGCGTAAACATTTATTTTTACTTTTCATATAGGTAATTAATGACCTGAATTAGCCATTCAACATCTACTGCGGAAAAAAATCACCACTAAACGAAGACACACAATGAACAAAGTTACAGAGAAGCTGCACCAATGTTTCTTGTGCCAGAAGAGTTTTACCCGTAAGTCAAAACTCAATATTCATCTGAGGATTCACACCGGGGAGAAGTTACTTAAATGTTCAGAATGTCCCAAGTACTTCTCAAATAATTCGAGTCTTTCTAGTCACCTGAAGATTCACACAGGAGAGAAACCATTTAAATGTTCCGAATGTGGCAAGTGCTTCTCACGAAGTTCTAGTCTTTCTAGTCACCAGAGGATTCACACAGGAGAGAAACCATTTGAATGTTCAGAATGTGGCAACTGCTTCTCACTAAGTTCTAGTCTTGCCAAACACCAGAGGATCCACATAGGAGAGACACCATATAAATGTTCAGAATGTCACAAGTGCTTCTCATGCAATTCCCGACTTGCTGAACATCTGAGGATCCACACAGGAGTGAAACCATTTAAATGTTCAGAATGTGACAAGAGGTTCTCCACACATTCTCGACTCACTAGGCACCAGTGGATCCACAAAGGAGAGAAACCATTTAAATGTCCAGAATGTGACAAGTGCTTCTACGAACATTATAGTCTTATTAATCACCAGAGGATTCACACAGGAGAGAAACCATTTAAATGTCCAGAATGTGGTGAGTGCTTCTCTCAAAAGTTTTTACTTACTGTACACCAGACGACTCACACTGGAGAAGATCCATTTAAATGTTTAGAATGTAACAAGTGCTTCTTTTCTAAATCTTCACTTGTTGCACACCAGAAGACTCACACAGGAGAGAAACCTTATAAATGTTCAGAATGTGGGAAGTGCTTCACAGAAAATTCTAATCTTACTAAACACCAGAGAATACACACTGGGAAGAAACCATTTATATGTTCAGAATGTGGCATGTGCTTTTTTTATAAGCTTACACTTGCTGAACACCAGAAGATTCACACAGGGGAAAAAGCCATTTAAATGTTGGGAAGTGTTTCTCACAGACTTTTAGTCTTCCTAAACGCCAGAAGACTCACACAGCACAGAAACCATTTAAGAGTACAACATGTGGAAAGTGCTTCTTACAAAGAGGAAACCTTACCGGACACCACAGATCTCTCACAGGAGGGGATCCATATGGAGAATGTGACAAGGAAAAGTCCAGCAACGTAACAAATGTGCTAAATCTAAATGAACTATGATCCAGCTTTAAACGCTTCACACAGGAGATAAGCCGCATCAAAATACGATCTCTGGAAAGGCCATACAGGACTCAATGTCGGGGTGAATAGTCTCCAAGATACAACTGACTCCATATTGTTGTATTAACTAAAAACATTTCATTCTCATGCACACATGCAAACTTAAAGCATTGTGATGTGTTTTTCTTTTCACACATAGAACTGAGAATGTTGCACCCATGAACATAAATTGAATTGCTTGATGATGTTTTAGAAGAAAGCTAAATTGCAATCATGTAACAGAAATAAATTGTATAGTACACATTTTTCATACTTTGGTTTCTATCACTGATCTGTGTAATTTAACAAGGGCCACATATCTTAACTCTTCCCCACTATATTGGAAACTAAAATGATGTCAGGAGTTTGGCCTCAAATTGTCAGTCACAACAATGATATTATAGATAAAGGTGGAACCGCCATGTTGTTAAATTTCTTGGATATTTTGGCAATGTTGGGTCTTTCCTAACCCATGTGTGTTCCAACATCTCCTGTATTCATAATATAAAATAAAAAGAACAATATGTTTAGTGAAACCCATGTAATAACAGAAGGTGTGTAGACATTGAACAATATGCAGATATCTCTCCAACAAAGTTCTTAAGAGATAGAACATATATTGATATATATGGTATATATAGTATTGTTCAAACGTTTTAGGCAAAAATGCTGTAAAGTAAGAATTCTTTCAGAAATAAAAGTGATAATAGTTTATTTATATCAATTAACAAAATGGAAAGTAAATGAACGTAAGAGAAATCCAAATCAAATCAATATTTGGTGTGACCACCCTTTGCCTTCTTCTAGCTACAATTGCACACAGATTTTGAAGGAACTCAACAGGTAGGTTCTTCCAAACATGTTGTAGAACTAAGCACAGAGCTTCTGTGGTGGTCTGACTGTTTCTGACAGGACAGTTTCTGGTGATCTTGATGGACTGAATCCTTTGGCTGATCGGCAGCACGCGTGTGCAGGAACAAAGATGGATCTGAGTCGGTGCCCAAAACGGTAAGCCTTACTTACCTATATGAGAGAGAGAGGTAGGGATGGTGGTAGAGACATAGAGAGGAAAAGAGAGAAGAGAGGAATGGAAAGAGTGAGGTGTAAAAACAGAGTAGGAAAGTCAGAGAGTGAAGATAGAGGGTAGAGGGAAGGTGAGATGGAGGGAGGGAGAGAAAATAGAGCGATAGGGGAAGAAAGATGGAAGGACAGATAGACTAAGAGAAAGAGAGAGGTAGAAAACAGAGAGGGGGAAGAGAGAGAGACCGAAAGGAAGGGAGCAAGAGATAGAGGTAGGAAAGGAAGCAGAGAGATAGAGAGGAACAAAGGGCGAGGCATGGGGAGAGAGATATAGAGAAGGGAGGGAGACAGAGATAGTGAAGAAGAGAAAGAGAGGCAAGAAGGGAGAGAGAGGGAGAGAAAAAGAGATGTATGGGGGAGGGAAAAGAAAGAGCCCTACAAGAAAGCCTGGACGTGCTAAAGAAATACAATGTGGCATGGGCACTACCAAACAACCCAAAGAAAACAAAGGTCATGGTTTTCAAAAGGAAGACCACACAAATCAAGAGTTCTTCCTTCAAACTAAGCAACTGTACTCCTGATGAATCAAAAAGTTTTACATACCTCTGCCTAGAAATTAATCAAATAGGAAGTTTCAAGCCAGCCATAGAGGCCCTGAGACAAGGCATGTAGAACCTTCTATGCCATCAGTAGATAGCTATACCACCTGCAAGAATCTGGTTTAAAATCTTTATCATCATCCCAATCCTCCTTTGTGGTAGAGAAGTATGGGGCTTTGTCACCTACCCAAACCAACCTCAATGGGACTTCAGCTAAACAGAAAATGTCTTCTGGAATTCTTCAAGCTCCTCCTGCAAGTGCATCAGAGCACCTCCTAACAATGCTTGCCGGGCTGAGCTGGGCAGATTCCCTATATTTCTTGAAGTACAGAACAGGGCGCTATTACACTGGGATGACCTAAAAAAATAGCAGCCCCAACTCACCAACATGAAGTCCTACTGGCCAACAAGGAGCATCCCAGTCCATCACCACCTTGCCCAACCAAAGCACCCATCAATGTGTCCTGACAAAATCTCAAATAAAGGACATAATGAACTATTCGAAAGAAAACTATATCAGAGAATGGAGAAATTAAATAACATACTCCCAGAAAATATTTACCAGTCACTACAGAGATAATACAAACTTGCCCCATACCTGGAGATGTTACAAGACCCAAAAGACAGACAAATCCTGAGTGCCCACAGACTGGAAATCGAATCAGGGCGGCACAGACAGACCTACAAGCTCAGGGAGAGTGCAATGTGCCAGTGTTGTGACCAGGGGGACACTGGGGGATGAGGTCCACTTCCTGCTACAGTGCCCACCCCATTACTCAGCAGTGAGGGACACTCACTTCCAGAGGCTCTCATCTCTCATGCCGGACTTCACTTCTATAGATGAGAAGAGGAGACTCTACATTGTAGTGGGAGAAGAGGAGACTCCACATTGTAGTGGGAGAAGAGGAAATTCCACATTTGTACTGGGAGAAGAGGAGACTCCACATTGTAGTGGATGGGAGAGATACAGAGAGAGGGAAGGAGAGAGAGATAAAAGGGGGGAGAGAGATACTGTAGATGGAGGAAAGAGAGAGAGAGAGTTTATTACAGATATAGGTGTACGTTTAATAAACTGTGAAAGAGTGTGATAAGCAGTGAGGCTTTTCTCACCTTAGCAAAGTGAAAAGTCTATAAAATGGTGTTTAATAACCCGTGATAAGTCAGGTAGGAACTGAAATATCTCACCTCTTCTCATCCTGGTGATAAGTACACAGAAAGTAATGGGAATGTACCTGTTTAATAAAGGGAGAAAAGTAGAGAACAGCTTTATCACTGGATAAGTATTGTAAAAAGTGCCCTTGATTTAGCACCCTGTCAGACCTGGTGATAAAGGCCTTTTTCTCGTGAAGCACTGAGCAAAGATACAGGAACTTGTCATAAACCTAGTTCCTTTACCTTCAGGAACAGTTAAAATAAAGCACAGATGCTCCTCTTCTGGATTTCTGACATTTTGGGACATTTTTGCCAGTAGCAATGGTTGGTTGCCCAGGTAGGCTGAATGCTGATTGAAGCCCGTGACACACTGCAGGCGAAGCGGCGCACAGGCGAGCGGCGACTCGCGGCCCTTCGCGAGCAGTGTGTCTAGAGATTTCCGATCCCCTGCTCTGCCCGGTGACAGCATGCGACGCGCAGCGTCGAGAGGTGAAAAAGTTCATCTCCAGCCACTCACAGCGCACGATTCCTTGAAAGCATCACAAAGCGGCAACACGCGACCAGCCAATCAGAATCTCACCCCTCCTCTGTTACTCAGTTCTTCTCTGTTTCCAGTCCTGAGGAGAAGTTTGAGTGGTATGTTCTATTCAGAGCCTAGTGCTATTCTATCCAGCTGTTATCTAACTTTTTAAAGAAATAAATACATATACTATAATATATATATATATACATACCGTGTTTCCCCGAAAATAAGACACTGTCTTATATTTTTTTAATATTTAATGAAATATTCATGTTTTAAATATTGAAATAATAATAATAATCCGTTTAAAATAATAGAAATATATTTCAAAAAATCAGCAAAGAATATTTATGAATTAAATAATTAACCACCTGCTGTCCGGCCGTTGTAATTAAACGGCCGGACAGAGGGTGGGTGATCGGCTTTGCATGTAAACAGCCATCAATGGCTGTTTACATACAAGCGTTCAGACGTCTGTAGAGACGCCCGATCGCTTGTAATATGCGTGCATTTGTGCGCCCCTCCGTTGCCGCCGCTGCTGGCGATCCTGAGCTCCGCTGTGCCCGGAAAAACTACAATGTAGACAAGCTGCGGTGCGGTGCGAAGTGGAAGGTTGCGATTTTTTCGCTTTGCTTCGCCTGCAGTGTGTCACAGCCTTGAGAGGGAAAAGGAGGGGAGTCTGTCTTAATGCCACCCTTCCCTCATGAGAGTGACAGTGGCAGTTTCAAGTCCCCTCACTGTATCTGAGGTAAAGTTCAGTAAGGTCATGTGACCTTAGGGCTTGTTGTTGAAGGCTCAGTCTCCCTCAGAAACAGGCCCACCAAATTAAGCTTGAAGGATGTCTGAGGAGCATGTTTTACAGGCAGATGCAGTGAACATTGCACTCCACACATAACAGTCTGTAAGACCATTTCGCCACCATGGTCCGCCGTTTATGATGTTTGCACACACACAGTGCTGATGCACCTATCTCGGGACAGCAGGCTATTTTCAGTGACGCCAAACATTCTAATTTCCAGCATTTGTCAGAGTGCCCACTTACATTGCTTGGCTCCATCAGAGTGCCCCTTTAGAATGTTTAACCCCATCACTGCCTCGCATTGCGGCCGTTTCTGGTAGTTTGATTCATGCTTTTGTACTGGTACATGCTGAACAAATCGGAACATGTAAATCCTGCTTTTTAGCAATTTTCATCATTTTAACAGAGAAATAACTGGTGCACTTTGCTATAGAGGTGCTTTTGTAATATTGTTATCGGGTGGTTTGGCAAAGTAAACTATGATCCTGTCAGGAGGATTGTAGATTATCACAAAGGATGTCATTGTGCAGCTCAGAATACATTCCCCGCATTGCTTTCTCTACTGATCACCGTGACGACTTATCTCAGCCTTTCACAGCTGTTTCGTGTGATAAGTTTTCTTTTCGCAGGTTATTAAACAGCCTCTGTGCAGCCGAGAAAAAAAAAAGAGATCTGCTGAGTAAAGTTAACTCGTGATAAAGCTAGTTTTATCACGGTTTATTAAACGTACACCATAGAGTGGAAAGGGGAGATGGGGTGGAGAAAGACAGAGGGGAAATTAGAGTGGTAGAGGGAGAGAGAATGGAGTAGAGAGATAGAAAGGGGAAATGAGAGAGATGCAGAGGAAGGGAGAGAGAACGAGGGGGAGGAAAGACAGGGTAGGAGAGAGTGAGAGACAGGGAGAGATAGAGGGAGGGAAGAGAGAGGGGAAGGGACAACTAAAAGAGAGAGGGAGGTTGAGAGACAGAGTGGGAGAGAGGTGAAGGAAGAGACAGAGTGGAGGAGAGACAGAAAAACGGGGGAGATAGAAAGGGAAAAGGGGGAGGGGTAGAGGGGAAGGGAGAGAGAATGAGGGAGGGAGATAGAGAAACAGGGAGGGAGGAGAGAGAGAAAGGGACAACAGAGAGAGTGTGAGAGAAAGGTATAGAGTAGGGGGGAGATGGGGAGGAGAAAGGAGAGAGACAGAGGGGAAATGGGAAAAGGAGAGGAAGAGAGTGTGAGAGGGAGACAATGGAAGGGAGAGAGACATTGTGGGAGAGGGAGAGAGAGAGACATTGTGGGAGAGGGAGAGAGAGAGAGAGTGGTAGAGATACAGAGGGAGGGAGAGGAAATGAGAGAAGAAAGAGAGAGAGAGATAGAGAGGAAGGGACAACAAAAAGAGAGCATGAGAGCGTGTGAGAGAAAGACAGAAGGAAGGCGAGAGACAGAGAGAAGGACAGATATAGAGAAGGAGGGGGGGGGGG
>NW_017308039.1:167592-184786 GCF_000935625.1 Nanorana parkeri
TATCAAGACTGAAGAGAACCTATCAGCTTCTCTCTTTCATTTTCAAAGCTTAACGGAACAAACTAAAGAGAGAAGCTGATTGATTGCCATGGGCAACTGCTCCAGATTCTGTCTGCTCCAGTCTTCATAATTTCTCCCAGAATGAGAGGCAGGGAGAGAGGGAAGGAGAGTGAAACCTATTTTGGAGTTTTATATATCTGATAACAGACAGTGTCTTGTCCTATATAACGCTGCACACAATGACAATATGGTTTTATTTTCTTTGTACTTATACATGTTTCCACCATAAATGTTCTACATTGCAGAGTACTATGTCTGTAACAATCAGCGTTCTTATCATGGTTATGATGTGAGACGAGTGAGGTTGTTGTGCTGAAGATGAGATGAGGTAAATCCAGACATGTGTGTCCTCAGGCTCCCCTCCCCCTGTCACAGCAGCAGGAAGGAGGAAGCCGTATTACCTCGTCTTCTCCTCACAGAGAGAAGCTCCCATGAACACACTCTCCCCCCTCCCCCTGTGCATTGGATTCTGGGACTCCTAGTCTCCTATTAGGACACTAAACTACTGTCTCGGGTGACATGGAAGCCGGAAGCAGGAAGGAGAAGCTCTGCAGCTGCATTTGTAAGAAGAGCCAGAACACGCAGGAGATCTGAACACTGGGGTACGTACATATGTCAGAGAAATAAATATGGACATGAATATTAGACATAAGAGCTGCTGCAATGAGGTTTAGACTGGGGGTAACTACAAGTCCCATGAGGCATTGCAGGACTCAGCCAGCTACAGGCATCACTCCAGAGGCAGAGTGGTTTGTGGGATTTGTAGTTCTACCACAGCCGGAGGGCCGAGGTTTGGCTTCCCCTGGTTTAGAGTAATAAAGGTGAAGTAATCCTTTAATCTCCATCTTAAGCATTTGTTGTTTACTGTAATTTCTCCTGCTACAAGACCTGTGAGTGCTCGACCTCGACTTGTGTATGTGTATATATATGTTTCCATCACTGGTTACCAGGAGCTTGGTGGGACTCTGGCCAGAGCATCCCAGCTTGTTAAGAGTAAGGATGGGCCCGGGCGTGTTCGCAGCTCCACG
Organism: Nanorana parkeri; assembly: GCF_000935625.1. NCBI lineage: Eukaryota > Metazoa > Chordata > Amphibia > Anura > Dicroglossidae > Nanorana > Nanorana parkeri. The sequence continues at coordinate 168,681 of NW_017308039.1, forward strand.
TGCCGAGCCCGCAAGGAAGCTGACAGAGCACAGCGCCAATCGCAGGCACTGAGGCATTTCCCAATCTCTGCAGCTGCGGACCGGGATAATGTCTCAGTACCTGTGATTGGCGCTGCGTGCTGTCAGCTTCCTGGCGGGCTCGGCACATGGAGCTGCGAACACGCCCGAGCCCATCCTTAGTTAAGACCTGGGGGAGGAGATATCTTTGGCCCTTACACGTCTTTCCGATCCGGCTCTATACTGAGACGCCGCAGCTGAAGCGGATCCCGACAATTATGCCAGGATCCGCCCAGCTGCGTGACTGACAGCTGGCTCTGCCTATCTAGAGGCAGAGCCGGCTGTACCTGCCCCCTCCCCTGTCCGACTTGCCAGTCAGCGCTGGCGGATCGGAGCGGGGAGAGGGGAATCCAGCCCCTCCCCTGTCACGGCAGAGAGCCGTGACAGGATCGAGGGGTGAGCGAACGCTGGTATGATTTCCCTTAGTATGTGTTCACTCACCTCACGATCTACTGAACCGACCTGTGACAGTCTCATTGTCACAGGTCGGCTAGAACTATGAGGTGAGTGAAAAGCACTCACCTCATAGTTCTCCTTTAATGCCTAAGCTGGATCTTACAGACTTGTGCTGGTTTTTATTATCTGCTGAGTCTTTCAGTCTGTCTCTTGTGCCTTAACCCTCATGGTGCCATAGAGGTGCATATGTTGCTGCCACCTGTAGTTCCAAAATGCTGTTAATGCTTAAAGTGACATTAAAGTCACTATCCCACCCCCTTCCCCAATGCTGCTTTAAGGACTTACCTTTAAATGATCTGATCATCTTCTAGTAGTTTTCAGGAGTCCCTCCAGGGCTGGTACCGTCCTCTGATCCAGCTCTGACCGCTGTGTCTTCTGTTTCCTACGGAGTCTGCCCGTTGTGCACGCTCCCGGCTGCAGGCATTCACTTACACTGAGCCTCTCCTCTTCTCCTCGCCGCAGATCTCCAATGCGCGTTTACCCGTCCCATGATCTTACAGGGCCGCTCGAGAATCTTCCGATCTTCAGACGGGAGCGAGCAGCTGAGACACAGGGAAGTTTTTACCTTTTTGGTATCTTTTTTTCATTTTTTATTATGATTTTGCATATATTTACTGCTTGCCGACTGTAGATATATGTGAAAACAAAAGTGACTTTAATACTACTATAAATGGGGCCCTATGGAATGTGTTGCTCCATTTGCAGGCTTCTCTTCTGCCTGTTGTGTTATAACCCTTTATAGTGCTGGGTTTGTGATCATCCAGCAGGATGCTGTGCTAAGTTTACCTTTCAAGGGCAGCACCGGATACAGAGGCAGAGAAGACGGAGACCTTAACCCTTTTGCTGCCACCAACATACGTCAGTGGCAGCGTGCCCCATTAAAACAGAGTCTGTTTACCTTTGTAAAGCCAAGCTCAGCTGCCACATGATCCCTTCCAGGGGCTGGTACAGTGCCCCCCTGCCCGACACCCCTACCTTGTTTCCTGGGCTCTGCGGGCCCAGGACCGGCATCTCGGATATAGGCTGCTGTGGAGGAGACACAGAGTCCTCAATCTCTTTTTCTGTAGCCCATGTTATAAATGAACAGGAAACCTCTATACTGAGTGCTTCTGCCCATTTATAGCTTGTGGAAATAGTATGTTTACTATGTCCACAATCATGAATGAACAGGGAGTGATGTAGAGTACGTCCTGTTCATTTATGATTGGGGACACAGTAAATATACTATGTCAAATATTTAAAAAACACTCCAATCACTGATCGCTGAGTGTTCTTGTATTCTGCTCTGCATCATGACTCTTTCAGCTAATCCGACTGTGCGAGGAGGAGAGCTCGGTCTCTTTTGACAGGTGACTCAGCAGAGAGAGTAAATCCGGCCCTGTGTATAGATCAGTCCTTCCTGCAGCCAGAGGGAGGATCTAGGTAACCAGTGCGTTTCATATCCTGGCAGAGAAAGCTGACTACATATAACATGAGGCATTGTGATATAGAGGAAGTGGTAGGAGTGTATAGGCAGAACACCACTTGATTTCTGTAATCCATTCTGTGACCAACTGATACAGAGTGCATTTTCTTTTGTGTGCTGCACAGTCCACGCCGTTCTCCCCTTCACCTGCCCGATGCCTGAATGCGGTGCATGCATTGTATGAGGCTACAGAAGCAATTACAGTGCATGTGCCGGCTAGTAATAGCAGAGCTGCCTGTACGCCGGCTCCCAAGCCCTCTGCGCATGCCTAGGTCTCCTGCGCTCTCTGCACGAGTCGACAGACTGATTTCACACCCTATGGGGTTGTGCAGCCGATGCCTCCCCTTGACAAATGAGCAGGGATGACTATAAGAGAGGCGGGGCATTCTATCTGGCCTCGGCACAATGACTGCAGCATTACCATGGACACTCCCACGAGCAGCATGGTCCCCATGCACAGAGTAACCCCTCATATTTCACCAGCAGGGGTTCTAACATTTGCAGGCTGGATACTGCCATTTATTACACATTAATGTTTACTTATTCCAGCATAGATTGCCCTCTATCCTGCTACATACTTTGTAATTCTAGTGGGATCATGATGCCATTATGACATTATTGGGTGTTTTGTAGTGCTAGGGTATTGGGTGTTTTTGTAGTGCTAAGAGTGTGGTATGCACTATGTGTATATATTGTCTGTTTTGCACTTGTTATTTCACATGGTTTTGCCTGATGAAGGGGATCCATGGTGACCCTGAAACGTTGCCACTATGTGATATTATGCACATTCTCAAATAAAGGATGTTTCTTCAATGATTTTGGAGCGACGGAGTCCCATGTTTCCTTGCTCAGATCGCATACACAAACCCTGTCCACGTAAAAGAAATACTGCATGTGCGATTTGCATGTGATCGCACCACACTGGAACACAAGGCATTGCTGTAACACATGTTCCGGTGGGGATAGGAGGAGTGTCTGCAGCGCCATTGGAATGAATGGCACCAGCATGTCCCCTTCCACCCTAGAATGCAGGGAGGGTTTTTTTATGTGATCTAGAGTGTTCATGGAAAGGAACCTTGCACTGGATAGCGTGGACGAGCCCATAAGGCAAAGATATTTGGATCACAAAGACTCATCATATCTAGTTATTATAAAAAGAGTATAAGAAGACAACTGAGGTCACTATAATGATAAACTATAGGTGTACACTTTGGATTTTTGTCTAAAAAAACAGTAAAGCCTTATATCTCTACTCTGCCAGAGTTATGGCTATTATTACATACTGCTGTGGGCAGTGAGGAAGTCTTACATTTCCAAACTCTCAATATCTGACCTCAGTCTGTTGTTTGTATTGAGATTGTGTGTAAACATTTATTTTTACTTTTCATATAGGTAATTAATGACCAGAATTAGCCATTCAACATCTACTGCGGAAAACATTCACAGCTAAACAGAGATACAAAATGAACAAAGTTACAGAAAAGCTGTACCAATGTTTCGTGTGCCAGAAGAGTTTTACCTATAAGTCAAAACTCATTAGTCATCTGAGGATTCACACCGGGGAGAAGTTATTTAAATGTTCAGAATGTCCCAAGTGCTTCTCAGAAAATTCTTGTCTTACTAAACACCTGAGGATTCACACAGGAGAAAAACCATATACATGTTCAGAATGTGGCAAGTGCTTCTCACTAAGTTCTAGTCTTTCTAGTCACCAGAGGATTCACACAGGAGTGAAACCATTTAAATGTTCAGAATGTGGCAAGTGCTTCTCACTAAGTTCTAGTCTTACTAAACACCAGAGGATCCACACAGGAGAGAAACCATATCAATGCCCAGAATGTCACAAGTGCTTCTCAGACAATTCTCATTTTGCTGAACATCTGAGGATCCACACAGGAGTGAAACCATTTAAATGTTCAGAATGTGACAAGAGCTTCTATGCACATTCTAGTCTTACTAAGCACCAGAGGATTCATACAGGAGAGAAACCTTTTAAATGTCCAGAATGTGACAAGAGCTTCTCTCACAAGTCTTTACTTGCTGTACACCAGAAGACTCACACTGGAGAAGAGCCATTTAAATGTTCAGAATGTGGAAAATTTTTCTCAAAAAGTTCTCATCTTACTACTCACCAGAGGACTCACACTGGAGAGAAACCATATAAATGTTCAGAATGTGGAAAATGTTTTGTAAAAAGTTCTTACCTTACTCATCATGAGAGGACTCACACAGGTGAGAAACCATTTCAATGTTCAGAATGTGGGAAGTGCTTCACACAAAATTCTAACCTTACTAAACACCAGAGAATGCACACAGGAAATAAACCATTTATATGTTCACAATGTGGCATGTGCTTTTTTTATAAGCTTACACTTGCTGAACACCAGAAGATTCACACAGGGGAAAAAGTTGTTTAAATGTTGGGAAGTGTTTCTCACACACTTTTAGACTTCCTAAACACCAGAAGACTCACACAGCACAGAAACCATTGAAGAGTACAACATGTGGAAAGTGCTTCTTACAAAGAGGAAACCTTACCGGACACCACAGATCTCTCACAGGAGGGGATCCATATGGAGAATGTGACAAGGAAAAGTCCAGCAACATGAAGTTACACACACTGGGGAGAAGCCAAACTAATGGATGTAACAAATGTGCTAAATCTAAATGAACTATGATCCAGCTTTAAACGCTTCACACAGGAGAGAAGCCGTATCAAAATGTAAGATGAGTTTTATAAAACTGCCCCCCTACCTGGAGGTTAATAATAGAGAGAGACATTGTGCAAAGGAAACTATAAACATAGAAGCCCGATCTCTGGAAAGACCATGCAGGACTCAATGTCGGGGGGAATAGTCTCCAAGGTACAACTGACTCCATATTGTTGTATTAATTAAAATCATTTTATTCTCATGCACACATGCAAACTTAAAGCTTTGTGATGCGTTTTTCTTTTCACACATAGAACTGAGAATGTTGCACCCATGAACATAATTTGAATTGCTTGATGATGAAGAAGGCTAAATTTTAATCATGTTACAGAAATAAATTGTATAGTACACATTTTTCATACTTTGGTTTCTATCACTGATCTGTGTAATTTAACAAGGGCCACAGATCTTAGCTCTTCCCCGCTATATTGCAAACTACAATTGCTGTCAGGATTTTGGCTTCAAATTGTCAGTCACAACAGTGATATTATAGATAAAGGTGGAACCACCATGTTGTTATATTTTTTGGATATTTTGGCTGTGTTGTCTCTTTCCTAACCTTTGTGTGTTCCAACATTTCTTGTATTCGTAATATAAAATAAAAAGAACAATATGTTTAGTGAAACCCATGTAATAAGAACAGAAGGTGTGTGGACATTGAACAATATGCAGATATCTCTCCAACAAGAGATAGAAAAAAAATGAAATCTTAATAATTATATATTATGTATAACATTTTAATGTGTTCTAATGTTTTAAATACCAGTCTGTAATGCATACTTTGTAATACAGTATATGTAAAAAATAGGGTTGCACAGATACCAAGTACAGTACTCGGTACAAGTACGAGTACATGTACCGATACTTTTGAGCTCCAAGACTAAACTAGAGAAAAATTCAAAAATTAGGAGGCAGCTGTCATTTGTAAGGAGCACACGGAGCTCCTGGGATTTGTACATCTCTGTTTTAATGTACGATTTTGTTTTTATAAATATAAATAAAGGGATGCACAGATACCAGTTTTGTGAGTACGAGTACTGGTACTTGCCGAGTACTTACAAGTACGAGTACTGATACATGTTTGTTTATTGTCATGTGACACTTTTTCTAAAACAATACAGACTAATGATTTCAGGACAATGGTGGAGCACCAGAGCCAGCTCCCAGCTGCAACCTCTGCAACCCTGGTAGTTCTCATGAAAATGCCAAGTATCTGCACTGGTACTCGAAAAGTATCTGTGCATCCCTAGTAAAAAACCATATGTCTTCAGGAGGGTCAGCTCCCGATCTAATCCTCCTAACCTTATAGAGGTGTATCAGACCGAGGCCCCACGATTAATAACAGTATACATGTTGCAGTCTCTTCTGATATCAAACACAATCAGTGCTCCTGGTAGCTTGAAACCATGTGACCATTTCCTACATTTTACATCACATGATTGAATTTAGAAGCAGAAGTTGTTGTTCATGGCAAGAAAAAGAAACTTGTTAACTCATTATAACAAAATGATTTCGTTTTCATCATGCGCATACTTTTATTATATATGAAGTTGGAAATGTAATTATAGAGCCAGCTGTCAATCTGGTGGCAGGGTGGATTACAATATTGTCGGGATCCTTCCCAGCCACAGCGTAGCTGTGCACTGTCATCATATAGCGGGCAATAGCCCACTATATACTGAGTTTTGGGTCACAGGAGGACATAGTAAATGTCATCCTGTGACCCTAAAAAACTATGGGTCACAGGATGACATTATATACTGTGCTGAGTTTACTGGAATATTACATCATCCAAGCAGCTGTTCCCTATAATACATGTATCAGAGTGTTCTCTCATCACTACAAGTTGCCCTGTGGCCTGTGTATAGTTTGACATGCAGCTAAATCTGAGGTGGAAAATTAGAAAAGTATGTATTCTCATGAACATTGGCAAACGTTCAGCTTGTTTTTAAGGATCCATTTTATTTTTTAGTTCAATCTGACTTTCTTAAATTTTAAAGCCAAGCAGGGAAAGAAACAACAAAGAGAACATCCACAATAAATGCAAGATGCACAAAAGTACCATAGAAAAACAAAACTAAACATTCAACAGAGCATTAAAAAATATAGAAAATGTATCTTAAATTACAGTCGACATCACCATAAAAACAAGAATTTAGTTAAACAAGCAAGTTGTCATAGTGGTATGAGACAAAATCATCTTGTATAAAAACGAATCCACATGAAAATAGCTAGGAGCCACCCCTCTAATAGGAGAACACAGAGGAAGTCAAAACTAAGGCTTGTGGGGGAGAAGATATTGTCAGGAGATCTAAGTGGATTATGGAGCATAAGCAAGGAAAAAAAAGGTAAGGCTGCAAACAGGTGAGAAAATTCCAGGGGAAAGGAAAAGGGGGATCAGAAAGAAAAGGAAGAAAAAAGTTAAAGCAGAAGAAAATGAGAAATGGAAAGACAAAAGGGCCGGGAAGGAAGTAAGGGTTATAAACACTCAAGGGAAAGAGAAGAGAACGGTACATAACCGAGTAACAAAACAAGGCCAATCAGGAGGGAAGGAAGGACACACAAAAAGACAAGAATAAGAGAGACACAACAAGAACTACAATCCCATCCCTCGTCAGGAGCTCCATATAAGCGGAAAAAGCGTGGGGGAATCAGGAGGAGAAAACACCTGAAAAAGCATCCGAAAGTCAAGCCACACAGAGCAGGTGATAATGTATCATTGCCCCGTATCATGTTCATCAAACAACAGGTGTTCCAGGTCCGCAATACGGTCCATCTCCACAATCCACTCAGCCAAAGTAGGTATCACAGGAGTACGCCAGTGGTGAGGGATGACTGTTTTGGCAGCTGTAAGAGTGCCATAAGAAGCTTCTCTTTATTGATTTCAGTGAACCAGGTGTCATAGACAGCAACACAATCTTGGGGTCATTAGAGATCTCAGAACCCATCACAGCGCTAGACATCCAAAACCTTGTGACAAAATTCCATAATAGGAGGGCAGCTTGACCATATGTGAGTCATATGTCCCGAGGAACCCTGACAACACCAGCAAGAATCTGGCACAGTAGGATAGAACCGATGGAGAACTGCAGGACACCTGTACAACCTGGTCAGGATCTTCAGATTCTTTTCATGTGCTTTACTACCAGTGGAGAGAGCATGGGAGAGTACAAAATATTTCACCCATTCCTCAGCACTGATGGATAATCCTAAATCCTGCTCTTGGGCTGAAGTGTACCTTGGCAAGGCTGGGAAGGATATAGAGGAGAATATAGAATAAAGCAAGGAGAGGGTGTGGGATGGAGGTGAGGAATGTAAAAGGAGGGGATCACAGGCTGTAGGATCTGCTTCCAGGCACAAAGGCCTAGGGAATGAAGAAACGATAGATTGGAACTGTCTGTCAGCCAACCAATGTCCAGAGATAGTAGAACGACCACTCAAAGGGAGGGGACTGCTATTGCCAGCACAGGTCGGAGGGGAATCACATAGTGCCAAAATCAAGCGGCTATGGGAGACCCTGGTCCACCTCCAAAAAGACGATTATGCATTACTGGGGAAAAGCTGTATTGTTAAAAATCAGCGTCATGGGGCCAGGAGGAAATCCCATATTTGGACACAAAAGGATCCAAAAGCTGCAAGGTATGCACAGTCAAAGTAGGAAGGGAAGAGGGAACAGGATGAGATATAAGAGGGACCCAAGGTAAGGCTCGAAGATCATAGTCCATAATAATCCCTTCCAATTGGACCCACTGTTTATCTTTGGCCTGATGGAACTACTCTGTAATGTGCACCAAAACTAAGGCTGCATGATAAAGGTGAATGTCCGGTGCATTTGCTCCACCCCTGCGTTTAGGTAAAGATAAAGTCCTATAGTTAATACGGGGGTGTAAAGAGCCCCAAATAAACTTTGTAAAAACCTGCTGTATTTTTCTCAAATACAGAGAGGGGAGGCCAATGTGCAACATATGAAATAGGTAGAAACCTAGGCACCCCATCCATCTTGAGCACATTAATCCTACCCAACCAGGAAATAGTCTTACATTTGTAAGTGGTAAGATCTTGAGCGGTTTGCACAAGCTGAGGCTTAAAATTAAGAGAGTAAAGACCTGTCAAGTCACAGAAAAGTTGAATTCCTAAATACTTCATGGAGGTAGGACAGAGACAAAATGGGAAGTTTTTGGCATAGTTGTTGCAACATCGCCTCATCAAGAGACCCATTGAGAATCTCAGATTTGGATAGGTTCAACCTGAAATTGTTCACAGTACCAAAACGAGTGAACTCTTGGAGGATTAAAAGTATAGCAATGTGACGATGAGTGACATAAAGCAATAAGTCATGAGCGAATTGTGCCAACTTAACCCGGTGGGGGCCTACAGACAAGTCCTGTATAGCTGGATTTTGTCTAAAAGCAATGGCCAAGAGCCAGATTTGCGATCTGATAGGGCAGGTCCTGTTACAGAGAGATCATAAAGAGCCTCATAAAAATCCGCAAACTCCTTTTGCACAGCCGCAGGGGAGTTCACAAGAACATAGGAAGATGTTTTGATGTGTGGTATATAAGTATGAGAGGATCTAGTGTGTGAAGTCCTAGCTAGGGCCCTACCACATTTATCTCTAAACTCATATGCTGGAAATTACAACTTGTCAGTATATTTGCATGTAGAGAGATCAAAAGATCCTAAGAGCTTCTGTCTAGTTTGGGAAATTTGCAACATTTTTATGTTGGGTTTCCAATACGCAAAGATATTAAAGGGTGTTGTGAAAGTACTGAGAATTTTACCATTTCTGGAACCCTGTTGGATCAAACCGCCCTGAAGGACTGCCTTAAGCACTTCCCACTAAAGAGGGAAAGGTGTAGGGTCCGAATAATGGACTGCCAAAAGTTCACTTATCACTTTAGAAAGTGGTGAAATACAAAGCTGGTCAGTAAAAAGAGATCTGTTAAGGCATCAGGTCCATTCCCAGTGGGGAACCTGAGGAACCTGCAACAACAGCGTCACCGAAGCATTATCCGACCAAATTGTGGCATGAATGTCACAGGACTGGGACCAATACAGAAAGGAATGAGAGATAATAAATAATCCAACCTACCATAGAAAGGACGAGGAGCAGAAAAATGGGTGTAATTTCGGGTCAGTGGGTGGAGAATTATCCAAACATCAACCAGGAGGAGCTCAAAAAGGTGTTTTTTTTATATAGAACACAACTTTTTAAAGGAGAGAGCAGAGCGCCCAACTGAGGAATCCAGACTAGGGTCCAATGTAAGGTTGAAATCACCACTTACTAACACCAGTACCTCAGCAAAGTTCTCTAAAATCCTCAAAAACTCACCGGTGGCAGCAGCTTGATTAGTACTGGGGGGATACACATTTGCCAAAGTATAGATCCTTCCGCAGAGTGGCAGTTTAAGCAGCAAATATCTGCCAAATTCATAAGCCCGATGGTCTAAGATAGAGGCCGGAAGAGACTTATGCAGGGCAACAGAGATCCCCCCAGACTTCTGTATGCTGTAAGAGCTATAAAACCATCTGGTAAAGTGCCTGTTAGAAAACACTTGGGGATGTGATTACTGTGGGAATGCAGCTCTTGGAACATAACAATATGCAGCTTGGCTTTATGTATGTGATACAAGATCTGTCCTCTCTTAGAGGAAACATTCAAACCCCTAGCATTATAAGTGCAGAGTTTTAAAACTGCAGGAGTTGCCACAGTAGCAGCCATTATGGGGGTGAGAGAAAAAAAGGAAGAAAAAGGAGAAATAGACCAGGAAAACAACTCAACTAGAAATAGGAAAAAGAAGCAGAAGCAATGGGAGAAGGGGATGGGAAAGAAGTGAAGGCAAAAGGGTGACCGCCCCGAGAGAATTAAAGTCCTAGCAAATGCATGAAAACACCAATTCCTAACGGAAGAGGTAAAACCTATGAGGGGGAGAAGCGGTCAAAGATGGGGGTGATGAGATGCTTAACAGGGCTCAACAGTCATTAAAACAAGCTAAAGATAAACAGTCCCCCCAAACAGATACAATAACAAAACAGTTGAATTACCAAAAGATTCCAAGCGGGCCAGGAAACCCCCTGGGATCTACATGCCCACCCCATGACCCTCAGAAATGATAGGGGGAATGAGGGAGGCCTGGACATTCTCAAAGCCCACTGGAAAAAAAAAGAGTACAAAAATTTTCAGCAGAAACCAGGGTCAACCAAATATAATGCGTGCAGGCATGGTAGTCAAGAGCAATGCGGAGACAAACACATCCCCATCAAAGTATAAAACACAACTAGGATACATGGCACAGTTTATGAGGTACAATCAATATGGAAGACAGTCATCCCTCATTGAAAGAGGGCGGAAAAGGCCTAGATCCACTGCGAGAGCTATTCCATCTGCGAGGCAAGGAAGAAGACGGGTTGGATCCATCATCAGCAAATGGTAAGTTGAGCCAATCTGGAACTGAGACTGGAGCCACATCAAGGAACCTGAACAAGTCTGGGAGCTGTGCTGGAGAGCAAAGATAAAACTGATCAGATCTTTTACACACTTGAAAGGATTCAAGTGTGTAAATCTTCCCTGCACCATATTAAGTATAGCCATGACAGTAGCGTGAAGGTGTGGCTCCTGGGTTGCCTTAGGAATCCCCCATAAATGAATATTATTGCAATGACTGCGATTTTCACCTTCTTTCACTCACAGTTGCAGGTGGAGCTGATGTGAAACTTGAGAGGCCTCTAGAGCAGTGGCGGCGAACCTTGGCACTCCAGCTGTTTTGGAACTACAAGTCCCATGAGGCATTGCAAGGCTCTGACAGCCACAGACATAACTCCCAGAGGCAGATGCATGTTGGGATTCGTAGTTTTGGCACAGCTGGAGTGCCAAGATTCGCCACCACTGCTTTAGAGCATCAATGCGGTTGGCATAAGATGTCACCGTTTCAGAAAGATCAGGCAGTTTGGCATCACTATTAGCAACCTTTTGACGCAGTTCACTCATCTCTGCCTCAGGGCACCCTCCAATCTAGTGGCACATGAATTAAAATCTGCCCGGAATGTGGCAAGGAGGTTGCGGACATCATTACCCGCTGCCTGGTCTGACCTCGGGAAAGCCATCGGCATAGAGGGATCAATAGAGCTGGCTGGAGAGATTGGTACATCTGGGTCTGGTGATGATGCAGGAGAAAGGAGCCGGTCCTGGGTTAGGGGAGATATCCCCAGCTGGCAGGATCAAAAGAGGAGAGAGTGAAAAAAAGGTGAGAATGAGTTTTCAAGGTGTGGGTGGAGGAGGATTGAGGTATAAGAGAGCGAATAGTGGGAGGGGGAAGAAGAGACTAGAGAGTACGGGTGTAGAGAAGTAGTGAGGGTAAAGGGGAGGGAGAGATGAATGGAATGTTGGGTATGATAGGTAAATTAAACATAGATGGTGCTTTACATAATAGGGAGGTGACAGTGAGAGCAGTGAAAAAATTAGATAACATGGTACAGAGGAAGTATGGAACAGTAAAGGGTATGAAGCGCAGTAGGTACAAAAGGGTGCAAGTATGCAGGGAGAGAGGTAGAGAAGAGGTTAAAGTGGGATTATATGGAGAGAGAGAGGAAAGGGGAGGGGAGAGACAGAGAGGGAGAGGTAATGAGGTGGGAAAGACAAAGTGGGAAAGAGCAATAGAGAGGGAGGGAGAGAGAAAAAAAGGGGGGTGGGGGAGGTAGAGAGGGGAAAGGAGAGACAGAGGGGGGAGAGAAAGAGATAGAGAGGAAGAAAGAGAGAATGAGGGAGGGAGAGAGGAAGGGACAATAAAAAGAGAGAGGAAGAGAGTGTGAGAGAGAGACCGAGTGTAGGACAGATATAGGTGTACGTTTAATAAACCGTGATAAAACTAGCTTTATCACGAGTTAACTTTACTCAGCAGATCTTTTTGTTTTTCTCGGCTGCACAGAGGCTGTTTAATAACCTGCGAAAAGAAAACTTATCACACGAAACAGCTGTGAAAGGCTGAGATAAGTCGTCACGGTGATCAGTAGAGAAAGCAATGTGGGGAATGTATTCTGAGCTGCACAATGACATCCTTTGTGATAATCTACAATCCTCCTGACAGGATCATAGTTTACTCTGCCAAACCACCCAATAACAATATTAAAAAGCACCTCTATAGCAAAGTGCAACAGTTATTTCTCTGTTAAAATGATGAAAATTGCTAAAAAGCAGGATTTACATGTTCCGATTTGTTCAGCATGTACTAGTACAAAAACATGAATCAAACTACCAGAGGCGGCCACAATGCGAGGCAGTGATGGGGTTAAACATTCTAAAGGGGCACTCTGACGAGTGTGCAAACACACTAGCAGCAGGTATTAATGCATTAGAAACGGCAGACCATGGTGGCGAAATGGTCTTACAGACAGTTATGTGTGGAGTGCAATGTTCACTGCATCTGCCTGTAAAACATGCTCCCCAAACATCCTTCAAGCTTAATTTGGTGGGCCTGTTTCTGAGGGAGACTGAGCCTTCAACAAAAAGCCCTAAGGTCTCATGACCTTACTGAACTTTACCTCGCACTACACAGATACAGTGAGGGGGACTTGAAACTGTCACTCTCATGAGGGAAGCGTGGCATTAAGACAGACTTCCCTCCTTTATCCTCTCAAGGCTGTGACACACTGCAGGAGAAGCGAAAAAATCGCAACCTTCCACTTCGCACCGCACCGCAGGGCAGCTTGTCTACACTGTAGTTTGTCTGGGCACATCGCATATTACAAGCAATTGGGCGTCTCTACAGACGTCTGAACGCTTGTATGTAAACAGCCATTGCTGGCTGTTTACATTCAAAGCCGATTTCCCGTTCGAGGGAGGGGGAGGAGAAATGAGAGAGATAAAGGGAGAGAAAGAGACACAGAGGGGAATATATCAAGACTGGAGCAGGTGTCTATGGCAACCAATCAGCTTCTCTCTTTCATTTTCAAAGCTTAACGAAACAAACTGAAGAGAGATTCTGTCTGCTCCAGTTTTCATCATTTCTCCCAGAATGAGAGGCAGGAGGAGAGGGAAGGAGAGTGAAACCTATTTTGGAGTTTTATATATCTGATAACAGACAGTGTCTTGTCCTATATAACGCTGCACACAATGACAATATGGTTTTATTTTCTTTGTACTTATACATGTTTCCACCATAAATGTTCTACAATGCAGAGTTCTATGTCTGTAACAATCAGCGTTCTTATCATGGTTATGATGTGAGACGAGTGAGGTTGTTGTGCTGAAGATGAGATGAGGTAAATCCAGACATGTGTGTCCTCAGGCTCCCCTCCCCCTGTCACAGCAGCAGGAAGGAGGAAGCCGTATTACCTCGTCTTCTCCTCACAGAGAGAAGCTCCCATGAACACACTCTCCCCCCTCCCCTTGTGCATTGGATTTTGGGACTTGTAGTCTCTTATCAGGACACTAAACTACAGTCTCCGATGACAGGAAGCTGGGAGCAGGAAGGAGAGTTCTGCAGCTGCATTTGTAAGAAGAGCCAGAACACGCAGGAGATCTGAACACCGGGGTACGTACATATGTCAGAGAAAAAAATCACAGGCCTGGTTATACTATACATGAAAACAGCCACAGCAAGGCAGAATTTTCTCCGTCTTGTCCTCACTGCCGGCTATGCCATTACTATGATTTATTGTTATTATTTTACCCTCACCTTGCCGGTTTCCTCTGGTCTGCCGCACAGGTTCAGACTCTCCTTTAGTTCCCTCCGTTCAGGTTGCTAAACGCACCTCAGGAGGGAAGCCTCCCCTACATCTACAAAGTTTGGGGTGCAGAATTTGGTTTCTTGGGGTCCCCTCTTGTTCAGATGTCTCCTCCATCATGGCGGCCAAGACGTTTCCTGGCCTTGTGACTCTGGCGGGACTATGATTGAGCCTCATCATCAGAAAACTGCGCTTGTACTGGAATGATGTGACACACATGGGCGAGATGACACAGGGGGATCCTCTTCCTTGCAGGTCATTTGTGAATGTGCTAATACGTCCTGTGGCTCTGCAGTGGTGCTTGCTCTGGCTGGATCTTTTTTGGATATCTGTTATTATGCCTGCGGATCCCTTCAGTTTCCCTGTATACCTCTAACCCTTATAGATGGATTGCAGGGGGTATGCGGTTCTGTGGTGCTGCTAATACATTAGCTGGACATTACAGGTATTTTCTAATTTACCTGCAAACTCCACCAACTTGCTTGTGGTGCCCTAACACTTCAGGTGCCTTGCAGAGGAGTATGCTGCTGCACCCAGGGGTGTCCCTAGCAAATTCATCACCTGAGGTGGGGGGTAGTGGTGCATGTTGGGGGGGCAAGGCCCAGATGGCAAGCAATTGAGCTGCAAGTTTGAGAATGACTTGCTAAACTATTGCAGACTTGCCAAGCTTCACAATTTTGTTGCACAATTACAGAAAGTCCGCATTGCAAGTCTCCAGACCAGCGAGCTTGCAGAGCTCTTGCTAAGACCTGCAGGACTCTTGCTGTACACTTGACAAGCAAATTTGCTACAAATTCAAAAAGTGTCAACTAGAACTTGTGCTGCGAGTGTTCTGCAAGTCTACAACTCGCCAGGAATATGTGCGGCAAGTTAACAAGAATTACAATTTAACCCTGTCACAAGTTTGTAGCAAGTTATCTTTGCTATCTGGGGGATGGAGTGCTGCATGCTAAGGGATGGGGTTGATCTTCTCACCGCCCAGTTCTGGCCAGTATCCTGTCCAGGTCATTGACATCACTAGTTGTCAGAACGCGGGCCAGAGTGGTCCTGCTCAGCTCCCGGTAACCATTGACATCACTGGTTGACAGGAGCTGGGTGGGATGCTGGCCTGAGCATTCCAGGCTGCTATTAGTTGGGTTGGGAGATGTTTATGGCCCTTACACATCTCCCCGACCCAGCTCTTATGAACATGGATGCTGTGGCCGGAAAGGTGGCGGCAGGCACACTGCAAGCATTGTGCAGCAGAGCGGCCATGCCACTCTGCCTGCTGCCTTCACTTGTGACCCAAAGAGATGCCACCAAAGACAACAGCCTTATGCTGCCTCATTATAGGGACGGCCCTGGCTGCGCCTATGACATAAGGCCTTACAGAAATGTGTTGTTTCTTTGTCTGCAGATTCTGTCAGCCTGCCTCTTGCGCCTTAACCCTTTTGCTGCCTTACAGGTGGGTATGTTGCTGCCACCTGTGGTTCCACAATGCTGTTATTGTTTAAATGGGGCCTTATGGATTATGTTGCTCCATTTGCAGGCTCCTCTTCTGCCTGTTCTGTCATAACCTTTTAATGAACCCACAGGGGATTATGTGACTGCCATATGTACAGCATTGTTGCTAGCGACTAGCAAGTTCTGATATGTATTGTTTTATCATATTACAGTCCTCTTCATCTAATCTGTGTTAGCAATAGGTGGGGCCA
>NW_017308039.1:187407-189374 GCF_000935625.1 Nanorana parkeri
TGTGTGTGTGTGTGTGTGTGTGTGTGTATATGTATATATATATATATATATTTCCTCACACAAGCATGGCAGCATACACATGGGCATAGCTCTGCCGCTCACAAAATCACAGGCCTGGTTATACTATACATGAAAACAGCCACAGCAAGGCAGAATTTTCTCCGTCTTGTCCTCACTGCCGGCTATGCCATTACTATGATTTATTGTTATTATTTTACCCTCACCTTGCCGGTTTCCTCTGGTCTGCCGCACAGGTTCAGACTCTCCTTTAGTTCCCTCCGTTCAGGTTGCTAAACGCACCTCAGGAGGGAAGCCTCCCCTACATCTACAAAGTTTGGGGTGCAGAATTTGGTTTCTTGGGGTCCCCTCTTGTTCAGATGTCTCCTCCATCATGGCGGCCAAGACGTTTCCTGGCCTTGTGACTCTGGCGGGACTATGATTGAGCCTCATCATCAGAAAACTGCGCTTGTACTGGAATGATGTGACACACATGGGCGAGATGACACAGGGGGATCCTCTTCCTTGCAGGTCATTTGTGAATGTGCTAATACGTCCTGTGGCTCTGCAGTGGTGCTTGCTCTGGCTGGATCTTTTTTGGATATCTGTTATTATGCCTGCGGATCCCTTCAGTTTCCCTGTATACCTCTAACCCTTATAGATGGATTGCAGGGGGTATGCGGTTCTGTGGTGCTGCTAATACATTAGCTGGACATTACAGGTATTTTCTAATTTACCTGCAAACTCCACCAACTTGCTTGTGGTGCCCTAACACTTCAGGTGCCTTGCAGAGGAGTATGCTGCTGCACCCAGGGGTGTCCCTAGCAAATTCATCACCTGAGGTGGGGGGTAGTGGTGCATGTTGGGGGGGCAAGGCCCAGATGGCAAGCAATTGAGCTGCAAGTTTGAGAATGACTTGCTAAACTATTGCAGACTTGCCAAGCTTCACAATTTTGTTGCACAATTACAGAAAGTCCGCATTGCAAGTCTCCAGACCAGCGAGCTTGCAGAGCTCTTGCTAAGACCTGCAGGACTCTTGCTGTACACTTGACAAGCAAATTTGCTACAAATTCAAAAAGTGTCAACTAGAACTTGTGCTGCGAGTGTTCTGCAAGTCTACAACTCGCCAGGAATATGTGCGGCAAGTTAACAAGAATTACAATTTAACCCTGTCACAAGTTTGTAGCAAGTTATCTTTGCTATCTGGGGGATGGAGTGCTGCATGCTAAGGGATGGGGTTGATCTTCTCACCGCCCAGTTCTGGCCAGTATCCTGTCCAGGTCATTGACATCACTAGTTGTCAGAACGCGGGCCAGAGTGGTCCTGCTCAGCTCCCGGTAACCATTGACATCACTGGTTGACAGGAGCTGGGTGGGATGCTGGCCTGAGCATTCCAGGCTGCTATTAGTTGGGTTGGGAGATGTTTATGGCCCTTACACATCTCCCCGACCCAGCTCTTATGAACATGGATGCTGTGGCCGGAAAGGTGGCGGCAGGCACACTGCAAGCATTGTGCAGCAGAGCGGCCATGCCACTCTGCCTGCTGCCTTCACTTGTGACCCAAAGAGATGCCACCAAAGACAACAGCCTTATGCTGCCTCATTATAGGGACGGCCCTGGCTGCGCCTATGACATAAGGCCTTACAGAAATGTGTTGTTTCTTTGTCTGCAGATTCTGTCAGCCTGCCTCTTGCGCCTTAACCCTTTTGCTGCCTTACAGGTGGGTATGTTGCTGCCACCTGTGGTTCCACAATGCTGTTATTGTTTAAATGGGGCCTTATGGATTATGTTGCTCCATTTGCAGGCTCCTCTTCTGCCTGTTCTGTCATAACCTTTTAATGAACCCACAGGGGATTATGTGACTGCCATATGTACAGCATTGTTGCTAGCGACTAGCAAGTTCTGATATGTATTGTTTTATCATATTACAGTCCTCTTCATCTAATCTGTGTTAGCAATAGGTGGGGCCA
>NW_017308039.1:189428-209208 GCF_000935625.1 Nanorana parkeri
AAACCAGCTACATACTTTCAGGTGAGGGTCAGGTAGGTATGTTAAAAAAGAGTGCATATTCATGGGCTTAATGGATTGTAGATCTCTCTAGCCCTGTTGCCAGTGCTGCTCCTCAGAGAAAGAGTGGTGAACTGCTCCATTTGGTATGAAGTGTCCTCTTCAAGTAATGATACAGCTGCTATGCATTCAAAACCCACTGTCAGAGCCCTATTTCCTGAATAAGCTATCACAACTGACCCAGGGGAAAACTTGGCGTCACAAGGACTGTCCAACCTTTTGAGCAGTGTTCGGTTTGTGATCGTCCAGCAGGATGCTGTACCAAGTTTAGATACAGATACAGCAGATACAGAGGCAGAGAGGGCGGAGATCTGAACCCTTTTAAACAGACTGTGAAGTACTCTGTTTGTGAGCTATCAGTTACTAGCCCAGTCAAGCAGTACATCCACCTCAAGTCCTTCTGTAGCCCAAAGGCTAGCCCAGTCGATTTACAGAGTCTTTGCCAGTGTACATCTTATGTGATAATTTACCATCAAGGATTCCCTTGCTGTGGGCCTTTTATTAATCCCCTAGTCAGGCAGTTAAGGAGGCCATATGTTGGGTGGAGTACCTACCCATTCAAAGATGAGGTTCGTTGTTTGAGCTTAACTTCTATGATCAATGCAATAGTCACCTGATTGGTTAGGCATGTGACATTACATACGGATGATACAGAATCCCATAAGGGCACCCTATATGGATTCAATGGAAGTTTAAACCTTCTCTGAAGCACCTGTGGGACATTAAGGGCTTTTACCTCATTAGTCTAGGCAATCCATGTTTGGGCAGAGAACACGGAAGCAAAACTTTTGGCTGACAAAGAGGTCTCAGTAGTTCTGTAATATCTGACTGAAAAGACATCAGCCAATGACTTTATTGGTGATGCTGCTATAGATATGTTGTGTTGCTCATCTAGGTCCATAGTATAATCAGTAACGGCCAGTAGAACTATGTGGCTTAAGCCATGGACTGCAGAGTTTAGTGCAAAACTCCTTTTATTGGTTTCTCCAGGTTAAGCAACAAGCTACACACAACAATATCTAAAGTCACAAGGGCAAGCAGGATTCATTCTTTATAACAGAAGACCCATTGCCATCACCAACAAATGGGCAGGAGGCAAGGAAATATTTAGAGATGTAAAAGACTACAGAAGGGATGGAGGAGTTCACAATCATCCTTTCTTTATCTGACCAAAATCAAGGTTACTCTGTACAGAAAACACAAAAGCACTTTGAGGGTTCCTCTGTCCAAACTT
The DNA here is from genome assembly GCF_000935625.1 of Nanorana parkeri. NCBI lineage: Eukaryota > Metazoa > Chordata > Amphibia > Anura > Dicroglossidae > Nanorana > Nanorana parkeri. Next base: position 190,720 of record NW_017308039.1, read on the forward strand.
GCCCAGCAGGTGCCAGGTTGAGTGAGTTTGCGCAAGTTTTGGCAAATCTTGTTCAGGATTCATGGATCCTATTAAAAGTTCAAAACGGACATTGTTGGGATTTTCTTATCATCTTTCAATTTCTTTCTCACCAGGGTTCCTATGCACATATATCCAAATGTTGTCACGTAATCTTTCCGATCCATTAAGATTTTAAGGTTCTATTTTTCTTAGTGGGAAAAAAAAAGAGACTTAAGACCAGTCTTGGATCTGAAAGCTATACACATAAGGATCAGGATCCAGATAATGCATATGGAATCGCTGTGGTCAATCACTAAAGTCATCAAACAAGGCAATGGGGAATTTTTATCTAGCAGATGCACATTCCCATACACCCACACTTCCACAAACATCCAGCTTGTCATTCTAGAGCTCCGCTTTCAGATTTCTTTGCCTGCCATTTTGGCTCTCCACATTCCTTGGACATTCCCCAAATATTAGTCCCAGTCATTGCCATCTTCCGTGAGCAAGGCTTTCAAGTATTCTATCAACATGCTGCTGATAGTTTGGCATGCCCACACTCTGGCAGTCCACTGGAACATCTTAGTTCAGGCTCTGATACAATTGTAATGCGCCACCAATAGGAGAAAAAAAAGCCAAGTCATTCCAACACAAAAGATGACTTTTTCAGAGAAACTCTGCAGAACTTCCAAGAAAATAGTGGTCTTAACGTCTCGTTAGAAGCAGGTCAAGTCTCTGTCCTACTCATTGGGGTCCCATTGTCTCAAGCTGACAGAAACAATTCCAATGGTGAAATAGGTTTATTGGAGGCTGAATGTCTTTCAACAGGATTCTTAAGATAACAGAGAAGACATTCCCTGTGCCACAGGATCAGGGTGACCCCAAATATGAGAACATCTCTTTTGTTGTGGCTAAGGTTGGTGAGCCTTTTTCAACTTTCCGCAACTGTGTCCCTATCCATTGATATTGTTAACAATGGATTCTTCTGTGCTCAGTTTTGGTAATCACCTTAACAACCTCTTAGTTCAAGGTCAGTGACAGACCATTGGAGAAAGAAGTGTCCTGTGTCTGAGAGCTCAGAGAGCCTTTCAGGTCCTGAAAGTGTTTTCATAACAGATCCAGGGAGCTTTGGTAATGATTCAAATGGACAACAGAATCTATTTTTTAATAGATTCAATGTCAAAGGAGAGGAAGGAGATGCTCGCTGCTGATGGAGGTACATACAATCATAAATTCAGTGCAGAGAAAATTGGTGCGCATCCTATGTTTCAACTCCCCAGAATTTCCAGGTAGATGCTGTAAGCCACGTAGCCCTGGACAACAATTAATGGTTTCTTATCCAGCAAGTGTTTCAGTGGATCATCAGCAAGTGGGGATATCTGGATCTTAACCTGATGGCAACCCCCAAGAGCAGGAAGTGCAAATGCTTCAGGTAGATGAACAGTTGCTGGAGTCTGCACTGTCATTGTGAACTTGTACTAGACAGGAAGTTCCGGGAAACTGAGCTGAGAGACTTTGAAGCAGCTGTTCAAAAACATGATGATTGTAAGTGTTTGGGCAAAAATGTAAAGCAATGCTTTGCTGGGCAATGTATATTTTTTTGATCTGGATTCATTATTGAAAAATGTTTGAGAATGTAATACTACTTTAAACCTACTTTAGGAAGACCAATATACTCCTGAGGTTTTTTTTTGTTTAGTTTTTTTCCAATTCAGCAGCTCCTTTTCACTGTGAGAAATGTATTAGCCTACGGGAGGTTGTCTTCCATCCACCTACTTTGGATGATTGGTATAGTCATGTTAACCATTTATTGCTTGAAGAAAAATTGGTGTATCATCATAGGGGGTTGTCCACTGAAATGTTCAAAATTGTGGGACCCATAATTGTCTGTGCTTGGCTTAGCCCCGCCTATTCTGATTTTACAACACTTACTTGATTAGAATGTCCCATGGGTATGTTGTTTGTCTTTCTTTAACCTTATTATACATTTTTCATGGCTGCCATGCTTTTCTTCTCCAGTGATGCGGGTGTTGTAGGGTGCACTAAGGGTGGTGGGCAGGGTAGTTTTTGCTGAGGGGTTTTATTTGTTTATTGTTTGTTTTCTTTTCTTCAGTTATTCTTGTTACTTTCCATTATCTTATGCAATGTTGATTGGTCTTACCCCCTTTTTTTTAGAGTGTCTTGGTTGTTGACAGTATTCTTCTCTAGTTCTCCTGTGCCCCATGTATTTGTATATCTGTGCATTATACATAATGCATGCTATTTTGCATTCATAATTATATATTTTCCCTTTAGTTTATTGTTACAAGAACAAACCACAACATGCCTGGCACTGGAATATATTTTTATTACTATGCACAGCTACTGTTTGAAGTACAAATATGCGTATCTGTAATACTCTGCGATGGTGTTGATGTACACAGCACCATTTTCTGTTGTGCTTGTCTAAAGTAGCTGTTTTTTCTTGTCCCTGTGTTTGTTGGAAACATTCAAAAACTCTTAATAAAAACACACTTGAATTAAAAACAAAACTAGATCATGCTGAAAAGGAAAGATTATGCTTATTATGCTTATAAAGATACAATGTCCACTCCCTGGTAATAGTCAAATTGACAAAGTTTTACAAACACAAATATATTTTACTTGATGAAACAAACGGGCTTAACATCTTCTGATCTGGTGAGTGCATTCCCTTGAGGGGATTTTTTCCTCATTTTTTCTTCGGTTCTTTTTGGATTTTCGTTGGACACATCACTTAATCGGAATACGCACTGGATCTTCACTGTGGAAGTGCCTTATATTTATGGATTTTTAAAGACTTTAAAAGATTTGGACTACTCACATACACACTTATAGATGTTTATTTATTTAATTAGTTACACATTGTTTGTTGTATCCACCATTTATTAATATAATTTACCCACACTTGACACATTTATTCATAATTCATCACAGGTTTATTAACAAAACATTGGCACCGTGAAAGTGCCTTATATCTATGAATTTTAAAGACCTTTAAAGACCTTAAAAGATTTGGACTACTCACATACACACTTATAGATGTTTATTTATTTAATTAGTTACACATTGTTTGTTGTATCCACCATCTATTAATATAATTTACCCACACTTGACACATATATTCATAATTTATCACAGGTTTATTAACAAAAATATTCATATTTTGTACATATTTTTATTCATCTCTGATCAAAACTAATGGATTAATATCCTTTATTCACATTGTATTTAAATTGATGATATTGACTTTTTGAGATACACTTTTTTGAATTTTCGAGTTATATTTTTCACATACTCTTCAATTGTATGCTTCAAACCTCGATCCCAACGTTTGATTTCTCATATATCCACTTATGAAGGACGGTTAGCGCTGTGCCTTTTAAAACACATCCTATCAGTGGCCGAGTGCCATATTCCAGCAGCTTCCTATACCCTTCTAGAACAACTAAATTATACATCATTTTTATCAATATTAACATTCAATAATTTTTATTAACAATAATATTTTAATAGTTTATCATTTTATAAAGATCTTAAGTTTTTAAAAATCATAAATAATTTTTTGGTTCTACAGTTATCCAATTAATATCCTCACTCTCTATTAGCGCAAGTTCTTGGAATTATTATATGGATATTTATTACATACAGTAAATCTGCTGTGAGCAGTGAGGAATTGGTTACATTTCTAAAGTCTCAAAACTCAGTCTGTTGTTAGTATTAAGATTGTGTGTAAACATTTATTTTTACTTTTCATATAGGTAATTAATGACCTGAATTAGCCATTCAACATCTACTGTGGAAACAATTCACAGCTAAACAGAGACACAAAATGAACAAAGGTAGAGAGAAGCTACACCAATGTTTCGTGTGCCAGAAGAGTTTTGCCTATAAGTCACAACTCCATATTCACATGAGTATTCACACCGGGGAGAAGCTATTTAAATGCTTAGAATGTCACAAGTGCTTCTCACAAAATTCTGGCCTTACTCAACACAAGAAGATTCACACCGGAGAGAAAGCATTTAGATGTTCAGAATGTGGCAAGTGCTTCTCACAAAGTTGTACTCTTTCTAAACACCAGAGGATTCATACAGGTTTGAAACCATTTACATGTCCAGAATGTGACAAATGCTTCTCACAAAATGTTCATCTTGAACAACACCTGAGGATCCACACAGGAGTGAAACCATTTAAATGTTCAGAATGTGACAAGAACTTCTCCGTAAGTTCTAGTCTCACTAAGCACCAGAGGATTCACACAGGAGAGAAACCATTTAAATGTCCAGAGTGTGACAAGTGCTTCTCTCAAAAGTCTTTTCTCACTGGACACCAGAAGACTCACACTGGAGAAAAACCATTTAAATGTTCAGAATGTGACAAGTGCTACTCTTCCAAGTTTTCACTTGTTGTACACCAGAAGACTCACACAGGAGAAAAGCCGTTTAAATGTTCAGAATGTGACAAGTGTTTCTCGCTATGTTCTCGTCTTGCTAATCACCGTAGGATTCACACAGGAGAGAAACCATTTAAATGTTCAGAATGTGGCAAAGGCTTCTCTCTTAAGTTTACACTGGCTGATCACCAGAAGACTCACACAGGAGAAAAGCCATTTGAATGTTCAGAATGTGGAAAGTGCTTCTCAAAAAGCTCTCATCTTACGAAACACCAGAAGACTCACACAGGAGAGAAACCATTTCAATGTTCAGAATGTGACAAGTGCTTCATACTAAGTTCTAGTCTTACTAGTCACCAGAGGATTCACACAGGAGAGAAACCATATAAATGTTCAGAATGCAACAAGTGCTTCTCAGAAAATTCTCTCCTTGCCCGGCACCACAAGAGTCACACAGGAGAGAAACCATATAAATGTTCAGAATGCAACAAGTGCTTCTCAGAAAATTCTCTCCTTGCCCGGCACCACAAGAGTCACACAGGAGAGAAACCATATAAATGTTCAGAATGTGACAAGTTCTTCTCAAAAAAGTATAATCTTGCTCAGCACCAGAAGATCCACACAGGAAAGAAACCGTTTATATGTTCAGAATGTGGCATGTGTTTCTTTTATAAGCTTACGCTTGCTGAACACCAGAAGATTCACACAGGGGGAAAAGCTATTTAAATGTTGGGAAGTGTTTCTCACACACTTTTTTTGTCTTTCTACAAACAAGATGACTCACACAGGACAGAAAACATTGAAGAGTACAAAATTTATAAAGTGCTTCTTACAAAGAGGAAACCTTACCGGACACCACAGATCTCACACAGGAGGGGATTCATGTGGAGAATGTGACAAGGAAAAGTCCAGCAACATGAAGTTACACACACTGGGGAGAAGCCAAACTAATGGATGTAACAAATGTGCTAAATGTAAATGAACTATGATCCAGCTTTAAACGCTTCACACAGGAGAGAAGCCGTATCAAAATGTAAGATGAGTTTTATAAAACTGCCCCAACTGACCTGCCGGGAGGTTCATAAGAGAGAGAGACATTGTGCAAAGGAAAGTATAACATAGAAGCCCGATCTCTGGAAAGACCATACAGGACTTAGTAAAAGGGATCAAAGATTGTCATGTTGTTGTCTTAATTAAAAACGATTCATTCTCATGCACACATGCAAACTTAAAGCATTGTGATGCCTTTTTCTTTTCACACATAGAATTGAGAATGCTGCACCCATGAACATGATTTGAATTGCTTGATGATGTTTTAGAGGATGGATAAATTGTAAATATGTACAAAAAAATAGTATAGTACAAATTATTCATACTTTAGTTTCCATCACTTTAACCTTAACCACTTGCTGACCGTGGTGTTTACACCCCCTTCCTGTCCAGGCCTTTTTTCAGTATTCAGCACTGCGTTACTTTGACTGACATTTTATTCCGTCATGCAACGCTGTACTGACATAAATTTTATACCATTTTTTTTTGGGACAGATAGAGCTTTCTTTTGGTGGTATTTAATCACCACTGGGGTTTTTATTTTTTACTATGTAACAAAAAAGTACTGAATATTTAAAAAAAAATGGTTTTCCCTTTATTTCAGGAAACCTTTTATTTTTACCCAATTTTTTTCTAAAATATAAAAGACTGGGTCACGTGGGTCACGTCGGGTAAATAGACACCAAACATGTCAAGCCTTAAAATTGCGCGTGCCCGCGAAATCGCAAAAAAACACCATAGCCAAAATTGGTCAGAGGCGGCGCTTTAAAAGATTTTACCGCTCATCAGTTTAGTGTTATCAGTGATTGATGGCCCTAAAATTATTGCTCCCATTGCAACGTTCGCGGCGATATGTAACACGTGCGGCATAATTGGAGCAATCGTCGTTTTTGCATGTAGGCGCATCAAACGCATTTTTGCACATCTATGTGGGGGACTTTAAAAAAATGTTGTGGGTTTTTTTTGTTTTGTATGTGTACATTTTTATTTATTTTGTGAGCAATTCTTTTTTTTTTTTTTTACACTTAACTTTTATTGTTATCACATAGGGTGCTAAGAAGTACCCAATGTGATAACAAATTACAGTGACAGGTCCCCTTTATGGAGACATCAGGGGTCTCTAAGACCCCTAATGTCACCTAGGGACCCCCAGAGAAGCTGATGAAGCACAGATATGCTTCATCAGCTTCTCTCCGGTTTCTGTACCGGAGAGTGACAGAGGAATGCGGAAGTGATGTAATATACATCACTTCCTGCATTCAGAGACCAGGATGAGAGCAGAGGGAGATCGGGTCCTGATCTCCCTCCGTTCTCAGTGCACAGAGCCACATCGCACCGGACCGGATGGACACCCGGGATCGCGGGGACGGCGGCGGGGATAGTGACGGTGACCAGAGGTAAGGAGGGGGGGCGCACCCTCACTTGTATCATACAAGCGATCGGGCATCTTTAAAGACGCCGGACCGCTTGTATGTAAACGTCCATTGTTGGTCGTTTAAAATCGAGGCGGTTTCCCGCTTGTGCGCCAGGGGGCGCGCGCGAGCTGGCGCGGGCATGAAGGACGTCTTAAGACGCCCACTCGCATTCCAGGAGACTTCCATCCGGCCGTCTTTCAACGATCGGCGGACGGAGGTGGTTAAATAATGATTTTTAGCCTAACTTAGATTTCTGATCTGTGTAATTTGACAAGGGCCAAAGAAGAACTACTTTTCCCAACCAGATTGCAAACTAAAAGGAAAATGTTGTGAGGAGTTACACTTTTAATTGTCAGTAACAACAGTGGTATTATAGATACAGGTGGAGCCGCTATATTCTTATATTTCTTGGATATTTTGGGAAGGTTGGATCTTTCCTAACCCTTGTGTGTTTAAAAATGTATTGTATTCTCCTTAAAGGAGAACTATGGGGTTAAGTCTTTTCCCCATGGTATAAATAAAAAGACCAATATGCACAGTAAAATCGTATGTAATAAGAACAGAAGGTGTGTGGCCACTGAGCAATATGCAGATATCGTTATAAGTTTCTTAAGTGATAGACATTTTTCATTCTTTTTAATTCTTCAGAATAAAATATACGTTTTTGAGATCGTATCGGGTGCATGTAATTCTGACATTTTGCAGGTTTATGTATACCTGTTGTCATGACTGAAATACATTGGCTGATGTATATTCAACAAATCAACCTGTAAAGAGGTGCAAGATTTTTTTCACACTTGGCACAAGTTTATATTATACAGGTACAATCACGGCCAAAAATATTGGCACTTTCTGTCAGATAATGCACCACTTCATGCAGAACATTGTTGCAATTACAAATGTTTAGGCATTCTCATGTTTACTTCTTTTGTTTGTATTGTATGACACAAAATTAACAGCTTTTTGACGAAACAAAATTACAGCTTTTTGGGTAAAGCCCGTCATTCTGCTGTTTTCAGAAAAAGAAATGAGGCCTATAAAGAAAAAAAATTCAGTCCCTACAGTCGCACATGGTGGAGGGTCACTGATGTTTTGGGGGTTGCTTTGCTGCTTCAGCCACTGGATGTCTTGACTGTGTGCATGGTATTATGAAATCTGAAGACTATCAAAGAATTCTGGGGTGCAGTGCAGGGCTCGGTGTCAGAAAGTTGGGTCTCCGTTGGAGGTCATGGGTCTTACAGCAAGACAATGACCCAAAGCACATGTCAAAAAGCACACAGAAATGGTTTCACACAAAGCGCTGGAGAGTACTGGACTGGCCAGCAATGAGTCCATATCTGAATCCCACAGAGCTCCTGTGGAGATAACTCAATACAGCAGTAGGGAAAAGGAATCCATCCAATCTGAGAGACCTGGAGCAGTTGGCGAAAGAAGAGTGGTCCAAAATTCCTGTAGAGACGTGTAAGAAACTAATAGGGATTTAGATATCAATATACATGTCATTTGTGACTGGTGAGTCTACACCAAATCAATGAGAGATATTTAGTGATAAGTGTTTACCGGCCTCAGAGATTTTCCAAGTTGTGTGATATGTATTTTTGATGGTCATAACTGTTGGTTGGTGATAGACATGGAGCTTGCCATTGCTGAGTGCTGGCTTTGATACTTTGAGTCAGTAACCTAGAGAAAATATACAGATTAGGACTTTCCTGACCATCCTACTCCTAAAAATATTGAAGCCAGAGGGTCAGCAAAATGTCCAGGCAACTGTTTTTTGTTTTCAGGAAAGGATTACTGTCTAGGTTACCATACTAAGCTTAACCATCACCCAAGCATCACACTGGGCAACAAAATTGCGTGCATGTGGCTATTTTTAAGAAGCCATATATATTTTATATAACTGTATTCAGAAAAAAAAAAAACAATGAGTTGTCTTTGGAAATGACCATAAAGTATCTGTTAACCATTTCCATTGATAATTAAATCAATGTGATGGTGAGTGAAAACAAAGGATAGTCACAGTGCACAATAATGGAAACATGCCTTTTGTTAGGTAAATTAAACCTATTGGCAAATCTAATATCACTTCATGTTGGTGATTTGTGGTGAATAGTATTTAAGGTGAGGCTGAGCTTAAAGGAATTGCAGACTGGTTTTCATTACATAAATCTGCTCTGGGTACTGAGGAAGTGGTTAAGTTGCAAAAATCTCATAACACAATATCTGACTTCAGTCTGTTGTTGATATTAAGATTCTGTGTAAACATGTCATGTTTATTTTTCATACAGGTAAATGAATGCACTGCTCAGTGGGACATTTAACATCTACTGTGGAAAACATTCACAGCTAAACAGATTTTCATTAAACAAGATGAGTAAAGTTGGAAAGAAGCCGTATCAGTGCCCCGAGTGCCAGAGAAGTTTTACTCATAAGTCACTACTTATTATTCACCTAAGGATTCACACAGGAGAGAAACCATTCAAATGTTCAGAATGTGACAAGTGCTTCACACAAAGTCATCATCTTACTCAACACCAGAAAATCCACACTGGAGAGAAACCATTTCAATGTTCAGAATGTGACCGGAGCTTCTTGTATATGCGTAGTCTTGATGCGCACCAGAAGACTCACACTGGAGAAAAGCCATTTAAATGTTCAGAATGTGACAAGTGCTTCTCACAAATATCTAATCTTACGAGTCACCAGAGGGTCCACACAGGAGAGAAACCCTTTAAATGTTCAGAATGTGGCAAGTGCTTCTCACATAAGCTCAGTCTTGTTACACACCAGAAGACTCATGTAGGAGAGAAGCCATTTAAATGTTCAGAATGTGGCAAATGCTTTTTACAGAGCGCTTACCTTACTCAACACCAGAAGATTCACACAGGATCGAAACCATTTACCTGTTCGGAATGTGACAAATGTTTTGCTCGAAAGGGACATCTTTTTCGACACCAGAGAATTCACGCAAGAGAAAAGCCATGTGGGGACTGCGCAAGTGTTTCTCAAAGGAGCCGAATCTTAAGCAACATGAAGTTACACACGCTGGGGAGAATCCATATTCACCAATGTGATAAATATTTGAAATGTGAATAAACTCGGATCCAGCTTTTAAAGCTTCACACAGAAGAGAATATCTTGACCATATCAAAATCAGCAATGTACTGAGTGTTTAAAGTGTATTTCCACTTTTGCAGCCAAATTGTGATAACACCTACTTTTATATTTGTTACATGTTCCCAATCACATAGCATATCTTTAAAAGAAATAAAAGAAATAAAAAATAACATCTCACCTTTTTTTTAGATGTTCTTTGTGCTAACTCCAAGACATAAAAAATATGCTTAGTTCTCAATGTCTGTGGTGTGTTTTGTTTTAAATAATGAACCCCGTCTACTGTGCTGGCAAATTTCATTATCACTTGTAAACTAGATGATCAGGACTGTCTGTCCTAACAAAGGGTTACAATCCTGAAGACATTGAATGTTAATGTTCAGCATCCTCCTTTTAGGACAGAGTTTCTTGTTACTAAAACTTGCAGAGGAGCTTGCAAGGACCTGCAACTCAAACACATCTAAAAGTTAAGAATATTCTCAGATCTGCTATGTAAAAAGGAACACACAGCAAACATATAGTAGGGGGTTTCTCAAGTTTGACTTCAAAGTGGAAATACACTTTAAAACCTGCCTGAAAGAGAGACTATCCAAAGGAGACTATAATAGACAACCAACGATCCCTGGAAAGGCCAAACAGGACATATTCTAGGGCTCATATTCTCAAAGATCTCATTTACTTCATATTGTATTAAAAGCATTTCATTCTCGTCAAGGAGTAAACAGGTACAGGAGCTGAAATGGTTAATATACTGTTTTTTATTTTACACATATATAATTGAGAGTATTGTAGTCATGAAAATAATGTGAATTGCTCAAAGTTTTTTACAGGATGCCTAAATTGCAAATATGAAAAAAATTATACATTTTGTAGATGTATTCAAATGTGTGCAAAATAAAATGTGTAAATGTAGAAATCATTGAAGCTTTGGTTTTCATCAGTTCAGTCATAAAAATATTCAACGTGCATTTCCATTTTTGCAGCCAAATTGGGATAAAACTTACTTTTATATTTAATACTTGTTTTTCTTTCATAGATAGCGTAACATTTTATGAAGTTCTATATGGCTGTCTATAATACGACATAGCAGCATGGTGTGGATACACCAGATTTTTGGCTTCTCATAACTAAGATTGTATGTGAACTTGTTGTTTTTCAAGCAGAAGTCTGATAGGTATGGAATTGGCAAGGTGGTTTATATCTTATAGGTGTAAATTACAGTCATTTTTTTATTTTGAAAACATGACCAACAGAACTAATTCTGACAGAGTCTTGATAGAAGACAAGATGGAAGAGTGGCCATGCTACATGGTAACAAGGCTGCAGTCTTGGGGCCCATACACACAGGATCCATTGTGTCGTGATCAGTTTTTCAACGGAAGGATACCAAAAATAAATAGCTGTGAATTGGGTTAGTTTTTGAATTGCTCCATTCCGTTGCATTATGTCAATCAGAATCTCATCACTAATCTGATTTTCTATATTCCTCTGTGTTCAAGATTTGGGTCCTGCCTATGCCATTTATGTGCATATTCACCCAGGAAATTTTTATTATTTCATAATGCACTGCATGGCCTAGAACTAAGGTCATAAGATTGAATCCGGGTACACACGGTATGAATTTTTTCCGGTCCCTGATGAACCGGCTGAAATTCATACAGTGGGTGCTGCTGTCAGTATCCGTCCATCCGGCATTCCTTGAAAGAGCCAGTTGGAAAGCCCTTGGCCGATAAATCGCCAGCGACTATATCAATTAAATCACGAGCTACAAACTGCTGTTAATCACTGGCAATAGCAATGATTGCAGATAAGATACCTTATTGTTGTATGTAAGGCACATCAATAATTAGTTCAGCATCCACTCCAAGTCGCAATATACATTATAAAATAATAAACACATACAACCAAATCAACTCTAATATATCACAGAGCAAAAAAATGTTTTGCACTACAATATACAGAAATGTATTGCACCGCCTCATATCAGCCTTTAGCAAATAAATATAAAAGTCATGGATTTACCAGCCTTGCTACAGCACATGAAGAGGAACTGTTTCTTAATTTATGAATCAGAGTGTGAAACATTCTTAACCTACCTGAGGGGAGCGTAACAAAAAGGGGGTACCCATGAGGTATACACTAGTCTTGGGCTCGATGTTCGAGTCGACCGATAAACTATGGAATGAAGATGAGGAGAGGGGGACGTCCTTGTAGTCAAAATCAGGAGAGCAGTCTAGGATTGCAATGCTGCTCCTCCACAGTATAGTGAGGGAGCATTGTCACCCTAGGACAGGATGTGTAACACTGCAAGGATCACCAGGTGAAAATAAAATAAAAAATAAGCAAGAAAAGGAAAAACTAATGCAGTCACCACATCTGAGGACTGGTAAGCTGCAATATATTATATGTTTTGGGAGATACAGATCCTATCATGCATCTGCCTCTTGGGAGTCATGCATCTTTAACCACTTGATGTCTGGGGTGTTACACCCCCTTCCTGGCCAGGCCATTTTTCAGTATTCAGCGCTGCGGTACTTTGACTGACATTTATTCCGTCATGCAACGCTGTACTGAAATGAATTTTATACCCTTTTTTGGGGACCGCTTTCTTTTGGTGGTATTTAATCACCACTGGGGTTTTTATTTTTTTATATATTAAGGAAAAATTACAGAAAATTTTAAAAAAAACTGTTTCCCCTAATATTAAATTCTAAAACATTTATTATTACCCAATTTTTTGGTAAAATATAAAAGACGCGGTCACGTCAGGTAAAAAGACACCGAACATGTCAAGCCTTAAATTTGCTCATTACCCAAAATTGGCCATATGCGACGCTTTAAAAGCTGTTACCGCTCATCAGTTTAGTGTTATCAGTGATTGATGGCCCTAAAATGATTGCTCTCACTTCGACGTTCGCAGCGATATGTAACGTGTAGCGCAATTGTCGTTTTTGCGCGCTGGTGCACCGGATTCACATTCAGAATGAAGCCGGCCATACACTTGATGATATTTTTCAAATGAATGTTCGTATGAAAATCTACCAATCATTTGATAATGCCATTAGAAACTTGATGTATGTCATTCGAAATTTTGTTCCATTCAATTTTGGAATTGAATGGAATTTCCCGAAGGAAAAGCCCACTCATGTTAGTGGTCTCTCCCCTGTGTGAGTCTTCAGGTGTGCAGAAAGACTGGACTTGTAAGGGAAGCATTTGTCACATTCTGGACACCTATAGGGCTTTTCTCCTGTGTGGGTTCTGATGTGAACAATCAGAGATTCCCTATGAGTAAAAACCTGTCCACATTCAGAGCAAGAATACGGCTTCTCTCCTGTGTGAATCCTCTTGTGTTTGGTTAAATGAGTACTAAGTGAGAAGCACTTGCCACATTCTGAACATCTGAATGGCTTCTCTCCGGTGTGAGTCTTCAGGTGACAAGTAAGCGAAGCCTCCCATAGAAAAACTTGTTCACATTCAGTGCAAGAACATAACGTTTCTTTGTGAATTGTGTGAATCTTTAGGTGTGAAGCAAGAGTGGACTTGGAGGAGAAGCACTTGCCACATTCGGAACTTCTAAATGGCTTCTCGCCTTTGTGAATTCTCTGATGATAGATTAAGGAATTCCTCCATGAAAAAACTTGTTGACATTCAGATCAAGAAAATGTCTTCTCTCCCGTGTGAATATATCGATGTTCAGTCAGATGTGACCTGTTTGAGAAGCACTTGTCACAAACCGAACATCTATAGGGCTTCTCACCAGTGTGTGTCCTCTGGTGAATAATAAGTGACGACTTCCGTGAATAAGCTTTTTCACAAAGAGAGCAAGAAAATATCTTGTGTGTGAATGTTTTGGTGTTGAGTACTGGGGTGGTTTTGTGAGAAGTATTTGTCACATTCTAAATTTTTGAAGGAATTTTCTCCAGTGTGAGTCCTCTGATGATCGCTGACATTTGAAATGCCAGTAAAATTTCCCGGGCACTCAAAGCTCCGGGCTCCTTGATTCATCACGAGTTAATGAAAATCTGAGAACTGTAAAATATTTCCACATCAAATCCTAAAGGTTGTTCAGGTCTTGTATTTACCTGCAGAGAAAAAAAATGTTTACTTGGAATCTTTCTGTTTTTGGAGTTAAAGCATATGTACACCCAAAACCAAAAAGTTAACACATTGCAGCTTACCAGTCCTTAGATGTGGTGGCTGCATTCATTTCCTTGTTCAGGCCTTTTACCCTTTATTTTCACCTGGCGGTCCTGCCAGCAACACACTTTGAAGGGAATTCATCAAAACTGGAGCAGACAAAATCTGGAGCAGCTGTGCATGGCAACCAATCAGCTTCTCTCTTTCATTTTCAAATCTTAACAGAACAAACTGAAGGTTGGTTGCCATGCACAGCTGCACCAGATTTTGTCTGCTCCAGTTTCGATAAATTCCCCTCTTTGTGTTGTAGGGTGTCAACACTCATTCATGTACTGTATCTATGGTGGAGCAGCATTGACACCCCTGGCTGCTCTCCTAGTTTGGACTTTAATCACCTGCCCCTCTCTCCTCCATCTCCAATTTATAATGGGAAAGTGTTTTGTAGTTCACTGAAGATAGCTGGAAAAGATTTCAGTTCAGTGCACAGGAAGTTATAGGGATGCTGCAATGTTGGCAAGATCAATAGGTATTTTACTGTACTTGCAGAAAATGTACTTGGCCAAAAAATAAAACAGATGCAGCCACCACATCTATGGACTAGCGAACTGCAATATATGAAATGTATGTTCTTGGCTTTAGATATCCTTTTAATATTTCCAAGTGTGCCCCTAAGGTTTGTCAAATCTCACTTCTGTACTACAACTCCAAATACCCCCGTCCTCAACAACCAACGACTCCAAAAACGTTTCCCTTGATGTCCATTAACTCCCTGATAAATGCCACTGCCCAGTTAATACCCTTCACCACCTCAATCAAATTCACTCCTGATCCCCCCTTCAAGCTCTAATCACTAAACTACGAGCTCACCTCTGGCCCAAACGCCACCCTCTGCATCCCTCTCACTACACTGCTCACCTCTGCACCCGCTGCCACAGGGAGTGCAGCAGTGTAGGAAGAGGGATGCAGTGGGTACAAAACTGAGCAGAGTAGGAACAGATTTGCAGGGGATACATAGGTAAGCACTTTAGGAAGAGGGATGCAGGGGTTGCGAAGGTAAGCATAGTAGGAACAGGGTTGCAGTGAGGCCAGGAGGTGAGCACTGTGGGAAGAGGGAATCATGAGGTGAAAAGGTGAGCAGAACAGGAACAGGGATGCAGAGGGTGCTGAGAGGAGCAGTGTAGGAAGAGGAGTGCAGGGGAAACAGGAGAGAGCAGTGAAGGAAGGGAGGTGCAGGGGGCAGAGGCAAGCACTGTAGGAAGCGGCATTCAGTGGGTGCAGAGGCGAGCAGTGTAGGTTCAATGTAGATAGTCAGGGGGGCCCTTTCCTGTAGGGTATATGGGACCCCAAGATTTCTAATGGTGGCCATGTATAAGCTTACATTTTTAGTGACAGGATGGAGGAGATCAGCGGGCATTCCCCGGCCCTCCACCAAAAACAAAGGGGCGGGATGCTTGTGCTGATGTAATTGACCTTTTATGGTCATGTAGCCATGTAACATCAACCATGAGACTGCACTCTACCCCTTTGCTTATGTCACGCTGTGGATTTCCCCACCTGCAGCTGATCGGGCATCACGGAAAGCACTTCTCTTGCTGTTCAGGAGGAGCTCAAGTTTGTACCGAACCCAGTGTGAACCTGAGCTCTTCTTGAACAGGAAGGGAAGTGCCTTCCATGATGCCAGATCAGCTGCAGGTGGGGAAATCCCTACCCACTCCAAACTCACTCCGGTGATGGACTACAGTCTCATGTTTAGTTTCCTAATTTGTATTGAGATTGTAGTCCATCACAGGAGCGAGCTTGGAGCGGTGACTACTTTACAACACACACAGGGGCCATGGGGAACAAAGCCCCCCTCTAGAAGGAAGGACAGTGTCCACCAATTCAGAGATGATTTGAGGGTCTACAGCCGCGTGATACACAAATAAGATACATTGTTGTTATTAGTTAAGGGACTTGAATATATTTTTAAGATTTAAAGTGACATTAAAGTCAAAACATTTTTTCCCTCCCCCCAATGTTAATGAAAGCACTTACCTTAAATGATGTTTCTTAATCCGATCTTCTTATTTTCTGTCCTATTCATCTGTCCCTCTAGCGCTGCTCTGGCTCTCCGATTCAGCACTGACTCCTCTGTCCTTGCTGGCACTTCCTGTCCCACGGTGTCTGCATGCGGTTGCACGCGTCCATATACTTACCTTGTGTCTCTCCCCGTGTCCCAGCCGAAAATGTCAACTGCGAATGCCCCAAGATGCTTTGCGGCCGCCCAGGAATTTTCACATTTTCGGATGGGAGCGAGCCGGGAAGACACAGGTAAGTTTAAGGGGCTTTTGAAGCTGCATTTTTTTTATTTTTTACACTTTTTGCATGTATCTACTGCCACTTTAAAATACATGTAAAGATACAAAACAAGCAACCGGAAAGTATCTGAACCCAAGAAAAAAATAAAACCTTTTGTTGCTCTTCAGTAACGTCCTGAGCTCTCAACTGAAAACAATGTTTTCAGCTCTCCCGGCTCTCTTGCGATCACCCCCTCCCCTATGTAATAAAGATAAGGAGAGGGGGAAGGGGTTTCTATATAATCAGGAGAGAAGTCTTCGCTGCAATATGGAACCTTCTTGATTTTAAGCTAAAGCTGGATATACACAGTTCTATTTTTTTTTCGTTCAACCCGCGGGCTGAAAGAACGAAATAGAACAGATTCTTCTATCAATGCCATTGGATTTTGATGGATGAATCCCCTGCTGTTTCCTTTGTACTTTGATAGCGGTCAGAAGACCAGAACAAAGCTTGTGGCTAATTGACTATCTCTTCGTTCGGCCGAGAAATTTCCAACCAGCTTCTTCGATAAGTTGATTTAGGGGTACTGGGCAGAAGGGTGCCGACAGTAGCACGCATGCAGCAAATTTTAGCCGGTTCATCAATCCTCAGCCGAAATTCAAAGCTGCTCCTCAACAGATACAGTATAGTGAGTTGTCACCCTGGTTCAGAAAGCGTGCTACAAGTGGGATCACCAGGATGAAATGAAGGGACAATCTAAAACAAAATAAGCCACCACATCTAAGGACTGGTATGCTACAATATTTTACAATATTTACACTTTTTAGGAAGTTGGAATCCCATTAGGCTTTGTGGGGTTGTAGGTAGCTACTTCTTCAGAGGTTGCCACCAGTGGTTGAACAGTTTAAATCCTGTAGCTTGTAAGAGAAAATACATTAAAGCGGATCTTTAAAATAACAACAAACACACCTTTAGAAAAGTTCAGTAATGACAATCTACAAACACATACTTCTAGATTATTGCTGGCTTTGTATTCTTTCCATACCTTGCTTCTCTTTTCCTACCCATTCTTCTGACAGTGGTCATGTTTACCAAGGGCAGATTACTAGCTCTCCTTTTACCTTCTGGATTTCTGGCACATGTGACCATGCACATCATCTCAGAGGAGGAAAATGCCTTTCCCTGAGATCTTCTGAGATTACAGATGAGATTTCCCAGCAATGCTCTGCTGATGACAAGGCAATCCCAGTGTGCATTGCGTTGGCAAACAGAAGTCATTTTGCCTTTTCAAAGCAGGAAGTGAATGCTCTGCAAGTGTAAGTATTTCAAAATCACAGCATTTTACACCTGACATGTCTGTGTTATTATGAATCATCATACATAGAGGGATGCATTGGTAGAACATGATTTTTGAGTGTAAAGGTCCACTTTAACCAGTATATGTCCTTTGTATAAATCATGTGTCATATAGGTGTCATATTCAGAACATGTCCATAATAGAAGTCACCAGCACTCGATATGTGCAAGAAGCAAGGTCACTATGTCGCCCAGAAGAAGGGACCCTGTGTGGCCCTGAAACGTTGGCTGTTTGACGCATGTGACGATTTAATAAAAAGTGCTTTACTTCTTGCACATATCGAGTGCTGGTGACTTCTATTATGGACTGCATCTGACACGGCGCCATAGGTGTTGTTACTTCAAGCACCAACTTCTCATCCAAGGTCTGTACGCTGTATGGAGTGTAGGTGATTTCGTATTATTGATATTCAGAACATGCACATCAAATTTTTATTGTTCCAGAAATATAATTCTCCATAAAGCATAATTCTCCATAAAACATATGACTGATTTAACATAATGGCCTCTAAGCCATATTTACTATGATTTTCCTATGAGCAAAGGTCTCAATGTTTTCAATATTTTCTGCAAAATAAAAAAATGTACATGGAAATATACCAATCAGTCATAACAGTATGACCAATGAGAGGTGAAGTGAATAACACTGATTATCTGCTTACAATGGCACCTGGAAGTGGGGGGGGGGGGGATATATTACAATGGCACCTAGAACTTGGGGGGCAT